>NC_135237.1:299800560-300101560 GCF_051348905.1 Ranitomeya variabilis | reverse complement strand
CTAGTATTTAGACTTTTCAGATTCTGACCTCTGCTTAAGCTAGTTGAACATTTTTGACAGATGACTTTGCGCTGATCAGTTGGATGTTGTTTAAAAAAATGCCAGACTGCACTCTTCCTAGACTCGGATCCCTTTTCAGGGATTGCAGACTGAGCTTTAACCGGATGGCCACGCTGTCCTCCAACAGGTTTTGGCTTTGACACGCGTTTTGGGCCAGATACGGGCCCGGCAGATGGAACCTGTTGCGATGTTGATGCCTGCTGCGGCTCCTCCTCCACCTCCGCTTCTGAACTACTGCCGCCTGCACCCTGTTCCCCCAATGGCTGCCAATCGGGGTCAATAACTGGGTCATCTATTACCTCCTCTTCGAGCTCGTGTGCAACTTCGTCTGTGTCACTGTGTCGGTCGGTGGTATAGCGTTCGTGGTGGGGCAACATAGTCTCATCAGGGTCTGATTGTGGATCTGTACCCTGAGAGGGCAATGTGGTGGTCTGAGTCAAAGGAGCAGCATAGTACTCTGGCTGTGGCTGTGCATCAGTGCACTCCATGTCAGAATATACTTGTAATGGGCATGGCCTGTTAAATGTTTCACTTTCTAAGCCAGGGACGGTATGTGTAAAGAGCTCCATGGAGTGACCCGTTGTGTCGCCTGCTGCATCCTTCTCTCTTGTTGTAGTTTTTGCTGAGGAGGACAAGGAAGCGACTTGTCCCTGACCGTGAACATCCACAAGCGACGCGCTGCTTTTACATTTACCAGTTTCGGAAGAGGAGGCAAAAGAGCTAGAGGCTGAGTCTGCAATGTAAGCCAAAACTTGCTGTTGCTGCTCCGCCTTTAAAAGCGGTTTTCCTACTCCCAGAAAAGAGAGCGTTCGAGGCCTTGTGTAGCCTGACGACGAAACTGGCTCCACAGCTCCAGACTTAGGTGGAATATTTTTATCCCCACGACCACCTGATGCTCCACTACCACTACCATCATTACCAGCTGACAATGAACGCCCACGACGACCTCTTGCACCAGACTTCCTCATTGTTTTAAAATCTTAACCAAAGTAACTTTATTTGTTGCTGTCAAACAACTTACACAGTGAGCTATAACTTCAGTATGATTTCAATATCCCTTAACAGGTTGGTGAGACCACAAGGAAAATCAGGCACAATGTTACACACTCTGTTTTCTGTGGCACAAAATCACAGAGATGACACACACGCAGGACTGTCACTCAAGCACTAATGTCAATATTAATCTCCCACCTAATTTATTTTTTATTTTTTCTCAGGGAGACTTTAGAAACCAAATAATATTAAAAAAAAAACAAAAAAAAACCAACAAAAAAAAGGCTTTCTATGGCCCACAATTAGAGAGAGAGAGGTGGCACACCCAGGAGTCAAGACTGGCGCACAAGCTGAAAGGGCAATATTACTCTCCCACTGTTTTTTTAAGTTTTTTTTTTATTATTTTCAGGGAGACTTTAGAAACCAAATAATATTAAAAAAACCAAAAAAATAAATAGCCTTTCTATGGCCCACTGAATGAGAGAGAGAGGTGGCACACCCAGGAGTCAAGACTGGCACACAAGCTGAAAGGGCAATATTACTCTCCCACTGTTTTTTTAAGTTTTTTTTTAATTATTTTCAGGGAGACTTTAGAAACCAAATAATATTAAAAAAAACAAAAAAATAAATAGCCTTTCTATGGCCCACTGAATGAGAGAGAGAGGTGGCACACCCAGGAGTCAAGACTGGCACACAAGCTGAAAGGGCAATATTACTCTCCCACTGTTTTTTTAAGTTTTTTTTTTTTTATTTTCAGGGAGACTTTAGAAACCAAATAATATTAAAAAAACCAAAAAAATAAATAGCCTTTCTATGGCCCACTGAATGAGAGAGAGAGGTGGCACACCCAGGAGTCAAGACTGGCACACAAGCTGAAAGGGCAATATTACTCTCCCACTGTTTTTTTAAGTTTTTTTTTTTTATTTTCAGGGAGACTTTAGAAACCAAATAATATTAAAAAAACCAAAAAAATAAATAGCCTTTCTATGGCCCACTGAATGAGAGAGAGAGGTGGCACACCCAGGAGTCAAGACTGGCACACAAGCTGAAAGGGCAATATTACTCTCCCACTGTTTTTTTAAGTTTTTTATTTTTTATTTTCAGGGAGACTTTAGAAACCAAATAATATTAAAAAAACCAAAAAAATAAATAGCCTTTCTATGGCCCACTGAATGAGAGAGAGAGGTGGCACACCCAGGAGTCAAGACTGGCACACAAGCTGAAAGGGCAATATTACTCTCCCACTGTTTTTTTATGTTTTTTTTTTTCAGGGAGACTTTAGAAACCAAATAATATTAAAAAAACCAAAAAAATAAATAGCCTTTCTTTGGCCCACTGAATGAGAGAGAGAGGTGGCACACCCAGGAGTCAAGACTGGCACACAAGCTGAAAGGGCAATATTACTCTCCCACTGTTTTTTTATGTATTTTTTGTTTTTTAAGGGAGACTTTAGAAACCCAATAATATTTAAAAAAAAAAAAAAAAAAAAAAAAAAAAGGCTTTCTATGGCCCACTGAATGAGAGAGAGAGGTGGCACACCCAGGAGTCAAGACTGGCACACAAGCTGAAAGGGCAATATTACTCTCCCACTGTTTTTTTATGTATTTTTAGTTTTTTAAGGGAGACTTTAGAAACCAAATAATATTTAAAAAAAAACAAAAAAAAAAGGGTTTCTATGGCCCACAATTAGAGAGAGAGAGGTGGCACACCCAGGAGTCAAGACTGGCACACAAGCTGAAAGGGCAATATTACTCTCCCACTGTTTTTTTAAGTTTTTTTTTTTTTATTTTCAGGGCGACTTTAGAAACCAAATAATATTAAAAAAACAAAAAAAATAAATAGCCTTTCTATGGACCACTGAATGAGAGAGAGAGGTGGCACACCCAGGAGTCAAGACTGGCACACAAGCTGAAAGGGCAATATTACTCTCCCACTGTTTTTTTAAGTTTTCTTTTTTTTATTTTCAGGGAGACTTTAGAAACCAAATAATATTAAAAAAACCAAAAAAATAAATAGCCTTTCTATGGCCCACTGAATGAGAGAGAGAGGTGGCACACCCAGGAGTCAAGACTGGCACACAAGCTGAAAGGGCAATATTACTCTCCCACTGTTTTTTTAAGTTTTTTTTTTTTTATTTTCAGGGAGACTTTAGAAACCAAATAATATTAAAAAAACCAAAAAAATAAATAGCCTTTCTATGGCCCACTGAATGAGAGAGAGAGGTGGCACACCCAGGAGTCAAGACTGGCACACAAGCTGAAAGGGCAATATTACTCTCCCACTGTTTTTTTATGTTTTTTTTTTTTTCAGGGAGACTTTAGAAACCAAATAATATTAAAAAAACCAAAAAAATAAATAGCCTTTCTATGGCCCACTGAATGAGAGAGAGAGGTGGCACACCCAGGAGTCAAGACTGGCACACAAGCTGAAAGGGCAATATTACTCTCCCACTGTTTTTTTAAGTTTTTTTTTTTATTATTTTCAGGGAGACTTTAGAAACCAAATAATATTAAAAAAAACAAAAAAATAAATAGCCTTTTTATGGCCCACTGAATGAGAGAGAGAGGTGGCACACCCAGGAGTCAAGACTGGCACACAAGCTGAAAGGGCAATATTACTCTCCCACTGTTTTTTTAAGTTTTTTTTTTTTTATTTTCAGGGCGACTTTAGAAACCAAATAATATTAAAAAAACAAAAAAAATAAATAGCCTTTCTATGGACCACTGAATGAGAGAGAGAGGTGGCACACCCAGGAGTCAAGACTGGCACACAAGCTGAAAGGGCAATATTACTCTCCCACTGTTTTTTTAAGTTTTCTTTTTTTTATTTTCAGGGAGACTTTAGAAACCAAATAATATTAAAAAAACCAAAAAAATAAATAGCCTTTCTATGGCCCACTGAATGAGAGAGAGAGGTGGCACACCCAGGAGTCAAGACTGGCACACAAGCTGAAAGGGCAATATTACTCTCCCACTGTTTTTTTAAGTTTTTTTTTTTTTATTTTCAGGGAGACTTTAGAAACCAAATAATATTAAAAAAACCAAAAAAATAAATAGCCTTTCTATGGCCCACTGAATGAGAGAGAGAGGTGGCACACCCAGGAGTCAAGACTGGCACACAAGCTGAAAGGGCAATATTACTCTCCCACTGTTTTTTTATGTTTTTTTTTTTTTCAGGGAGACTTTAGAAACCAAATAATATTAAAAAAACCAAAAAAATAAATAGCCTTTCTATGGCCCACTGAATGAGAGAGAGAGGTGGCACACCCAGGAGTCAAGACTGGCACACAAGCTGAAAGGGCAATATTACTCTCCCACTGTTTTTTTATGTATTTTTTGTTTTTTAAGGGAGACTTTAGAAACCCAATAATATTTAAAAAAAAAAAAAGGCTTTCTATGGCCCACTGAATGAGAGAGAGAGGTGGCACACCCAGGAGTCAAGACTGGCACACAAGCTGAAAGGGCAATATTACTCTCCCACTGTTTTTTTATGTATTTTTTGTTTTTTAAGGGAGACTTTAGAAACCAAATAATATTAAAAAAAAAACAAAAAAAAAAAGGCTTTCTATGGCCCACAATTAGAGAGAGAGAGGTGGCACACCCAGGAGTCAAGACTGGCGCACAAGCTGAAAGGGCAATATTACTCTCCCACTGTTTTTTTAAGTTTTTTTTTTTTTATTTTCAGGGAGACTTTAGAAACCAAATAATATTAAAAAAACCAAAAAAATAAATAGACTTTCTATGGCCCACTGAATGAGAGAGAGAGGTGGCACACCCAGGAGTCAAGACTGGCACACAAGCTGAAAGGGCAATATTACTCTCCCACTGTTTTTTTATGTATTTTTTGTTTTTTAAGGGAGACTTTAGAAACCCAATAATATTTAAAAAAAAAAAAAAAAAAAAGGTTTTCTATGGCCCACTGAATGAGAGAGAGAGGTGGCACACCCAGGAGTCAAGACTGGCACACAAGCTGAAAGGGCAATATTACTCTCCCACTGTTTTTTTATGTATTTTTTGTTTTTTAAGGGAGACTTTAGAAACCAAATAATATTTAAAAAAAAACAAAAAAAAAAAGGCTTTCTATGGCCCACAATTAGAGAGAGAGAGGTGGCACACCCAGGAGTCAAGGCTGGCGCACAAGCTGAAAGGGCAATATTACTCTCCCACTGTTTTTTTAAGTTTTTTTTTTTTTTATTTTCAGGGAGACTTTAGAAACCAAATAATATTAAAAAAACCAAAAAAATAAATAGCCTTTCTATGGCCCACTGAATGAGAGAGAGAGGTGGCACACCCAGGAGTCAAGACTGGCACACAAGCTGAAAGGGCAATATTACTCTCCCACTGTTTTTTTTATGTATTTTTTGTTTTTTAAGGGAGACTTTAGAAACCAATTAATATTAAAAAAAAAACAACAAAAAAAAGGCTTTCTATGGCCCACAATTAGAGAGAGAGGTGGCACACCCAGGAGTCAAGGCTGGCGCACAAGCTGAAAGGGCAATATTACTCTCCCACTGTTTTTTTAAGTTTTTTTTTTTTTATTTTCAGGGAGACTTTAGAAACCAAATAATATTAAAAAAACCAAAAAAATAAATAGCCTTTCTATGGCCCACTGAATGAGAGAGAGAGGTGGCACACCCAGGAGTCAAGACTGGCACACAAGCTGAAAGGGCAATATTACTCTCCCACTGTTTTTTTAAGTTTTTTTTTTATTATTTTCAGGGAGACTTTAGAAACCAAATAACATTAAAAAAACCAAAAAAATAAATAGCCTTTCTATGGCCCACTGAATGAGAGAGAGAGGTGGCACACCCAGGAGTCAAGACTGGCACACAAGCTGAAAGGGCAATATTACTCTCCCACTGTTTTTTTATGTTTTTTTTTTTTTCAGGGAGACTTTAGAAACCAAATAATATTAAAAAAACCAAAAAAATAAATAGCCTTTCTATGGCCCACTGAATGAGAGAGAGAGGTGGCACACCCAGGAGTCAAGACTGGCACACAAGCTGAAAGGGCAATATTACTCTCCCACTGTTTTTTTATGTATTTTTTGTTTTTTAAGGGAGACTTTAGAAACCCAATAATATTTTTTTTTTTAAAAAAAGGCTTTCTATGGCCCACTGAATGAGAGAGAGAGGTGGCACACCCAGGAGTCATGACTGGCACACAAGCTGAAAGGGCAATATTACTCTCCCACTGTTTTTTTAAGTTTTTTTTTTATTATTTTCAGGGAGACTTTAGAAACCAAATAATATTAAAAAAAACAAAAAAATAAATAGCCTTTCTATGGCCCACTGAATGAGAGAGAGAGGTGGCACACCCAGGAGTCAAGACTGGCACACAAGCTGAAAGGGCAATATTACTCTCCCACTGTTTTTTTATGTTTTTTTTTTTTTCAGGGAGACTTTAGAAACCAAATAATATTAAAAAAACCAAAAAAATAAATAGCCTTTCTATGGCCCACTGAATGAGAGAGAGAGGTGGCACACCCAGGAGTCAAGACTGGCACACAAGCTGAAAGGGCAATATTACTCTCCCACTGTTTTTTTATGTATTTTTTGTTTTTTAAGGGAGACTTTAGAAACCCAATAATATTTAAAAAAAAAAAAAAAAAAAAGGCTTTCTATGGCCCACTGAATGAGAGAGAGAGGTGGCACACCCAGGAGTCAAGACTGGCACACAAGCTGAAAGGGCAATATTACTCTCCCACTGTTTTTTTATGTATTTTTTGTTTTTTAAGGGAGACTTTAGAAACCAAATAATATTTTAAAAAAAACAAAAAAAAAAAGGCTTTCTATGGCCCACAATTAGAGAGAGAGAGGTGGCACACCCAGGAGTCAAGACTGGCGCACGAGCTGAAAGGGCAATATTACTCTCCCACTGTTTTTTTAAGTTTTTTTTTTTTTATTTTCAGGGAGACTTTAGAAACCAAATAATATTAAAAAAACCAAAAAAATAAATAGCCTTTCTATGGCCCACTGAATGAGAGAGAGAGGTGGCACACCCAGGAGTCAAGACTGGCACACAAGCTGAAAAGGCAATATTACTCTCCCACTGTTTTTTTATGTTTTTTTTTTTTTCAGGGAGACTTTAGAAACCAAATAATATTAAAAAAAACAAAAAAATAAATAGCCTTTCTATGGCCCACTGAATGAGAGAGAGAGGTGGCACACCCAGGAGTCAAGACTGGCACACAAGCTGAAAGGGCAATATTACTCTCCCACTGTTTTTTTATGTATTTTTTGTTTTTTAAGGGAGACTTTAGAAACCCAATAATATTTAAAAAAAAAAAAAAAAAAGGCTTTCTATGGCCCACTGAATGAGAGAGAGAGGTGGCACACCCAGGAGTCAAGACTGGCACACAAGCTGAAAGGGCAATATTACTCTCCCACTGTTTTTTTATTTATTTTTTTTTTTTTCAGGGAGACTTTAGAAACCAAATAATAAGAAAAAAAATAAATAAATAAATAGGCTTTCTATAGCCCACTGAATAAGAGATAGCACACACAGCAGTGGCACACAAGCCCTGACTGAGGCCAATATTTTTCTACCACTGATTGATGTAGTGTTTTTGTGTTGAGGTAGAATTTAGAACACAAATCACGGAAAAAATAAATAGGCTTTCTATGGCCCACTCAGTGAGAGATGGCACACACAGGGATGGCACTGTAGCAGAAATGCCAATCTTAATCTCCCACAAAAAAAAAAAAAAAACAGGGACTGTCCTACAATTACTATCTCCCTGCAGTAATCTAAGCCAGGTATGGCAGGCAGCAATAGGAGTGGACTGATGCACAAATTAAATAAAAAGTGTGGACAAACAAAAAAGATAGCTGTGCAGAAAGGAACAAGAGGATATGTGCTTTGAAAAAAGCAGTTGGTTTCCACAGTGGCGTACACACAGCAATACAGCTATCACGGAGCCTTCTAGGGCAGCCCAATGAGCTACAGCGCTGAGGAAAAAAAAAAAAAATAGCTTCCACTGTTCCTGCACACCGAAGGTGGTGTTGGACAGTGGAAATCGCTACAGCACAAGCGGTTTGGTGGTTAGTGGACCCTGCCTAACGCTCTCCCTGCTTCTGACGAAGCGGCAGCAACCTCTCCCTAAGCTCAGATCAGCAGCAGTAAGATGGCGGTCGGCGGGAACGCCCCTTTATAGCCCCTGTGACGCCGCAGACAGCAAGCCAATCACTGCAATGCCCTTCTCTAAGATGGTGGGGACCAGGACCTATGTCATCACGCTGCCCACACTCTGCGTTCACCTTCATTGGCTGAGAAATGGCGCTTTTCGCGTCATTGAAACGCGACTTTGGCGCGAAAGTCGCGTACCGCATGGCCGACAAGCACAGGGGTCGGATCGGGTTTCATGAGACGCCGACTTAGCCAAAAGTCGGCGACTTTTGAAAATGATCGACCCGTTTCGCTCAACCCTAGTGATGAGTTGAATAAGCTGTGATAAAAAAAAGCAGTTAATTTATGTTTTATGGGGGGGTGCAGTCACTTTTTACACAGGACCCTGTAGATTTGGATTTCTTTTTCCCTTAATAATAAAGACCTTCAAATAAAAACTGCATTTTGTGTATACTTTTGTTATCTTTGTCTAATATTAAATATTTTGGTGATCTGAAACATTTAAGTGTAACAAGCATGCAAAAGAATAGGAAATCATGAAGGAGCAAACACTTTATCACACAATGATATAAAGTGCAAAAAAGAAAAAAAAATTGGGGTATATTTAGCATATTTTTTGGACTATATGACTCAGCGGACCATAAGATGCACCTAGGTTTTAGAGGAAGAAAAAAAAAATGGAGCAAAAAATGTGATCAAGACTTATGATGCACTGTTGCGAGGGCGGAGAAACTGCTGCTGAAATTGTTATAGGGGTTATATCCCCCAATTCTGTACTAATATCCCCCAACCTGCAAATATATGTCCCCATCCTGCTATTTATGATCCACATCCTGGTACAAACATGCTCAGCCAGGTACATATGGCCCCCAATCCAGGTATACACGGCCCCCATAGCCATCCTGGTATCTATGGCCTCCATCCCCATTCTGGTTTCCATGGCCATCATCTCCATCCTGGCATGCTTGACCTCCACCCCCATCCTGGCATACATGGCAACGATCCCCATTCTGTCATTCATGGCCACAATCCACAATTTTGCATCCATTTCCCCCATCCCCATCCTGGTATACATGTCCACCATCCCCATCCTGGTATACATGGACACTATCCTCGTCATGGTATACATTGCCCCCATCCTGATATCCATGGCCACCATCATCATCCTGGTATGTTTGGCCTCCACACCCATCCTAGCATATATGGCCACGATCCCCATCCTGGTATCCATGACCACCATCCCCATCCTGGTATCCATGGAATTCATCCCCATCCTGGTATACATGTCCACAATCCCCATCATGTTAAACATGGTCATCATCCTCATCCTGGTTTAAATGGCCACCATCTCCATTCTGGTACCCATGTCCACCGTCCACTTCCTAGTATACATTGCCCTATCCACATCATGGTATTAATCACTGTCACCATATCCTGGTTTCAATGGCCATCATCTCAATCCTGGCATCCTTTGCCCTTATCACCATCCAGGAATACATTGCCACCATCCCCATCCTGGAATCCATTGCTACTAACCCCATCATTGAATGATTTAGATCCCAATCCTGGTATCCATAGCCACAATCCATATTCTGGTATCCATGGCCCCAATCACCATCCTGGTATGCATGTCCACCATCCCCATCCCGGTATCTATGGCCACCTTCCACATTCTTGTATACATGTACACTATCCCCAACCTGGTATCTGTGGCCCCTTCCCCATCCTGGAATCCATGGGTATCATCCCCATCCTTGTATCCATGGCCTCCATTCCCATCCTTGAATATGTGGCCCCATCCTGGAATGCTTCGCCCCCACCCCATCCTGGAATTTATGGCTACAATCCACATTCTGGTATCCATGGCCTTCATCCCCATCCTTGTATCCATGGTCACATCCCCATTCTTGTATACATGGCCTAAAGTCCCATCCTGGTATACGTGGCTCCATCCTGGTATGCTTGGCCCCTACCCACATTCTGGCATAAATTGCCATGATCTCCATCCTGGAATCAATGGCCATCATCCCCATCCTGGAATTCATAACCCAAATCCCCATCCTGGCATCCATTGCCCCATCCTGGTATACATTGCCACAATCCCCATCCTGGAATCCATGGGCATCATCCCCATCCTTGTATCCATGGCCTCCATTCCCATCCTGGAATATGTGGCCCCATCCCCATCCTGGTATGCTTGGCCCCCACCCCATCCAGGGATTTATGGCTACAATCCACATTCTGATATCCATGGACCCCATTCCCATTCTGTTATACATTGGGTACAGAAAGTATTCAGACCCCTTTAAATTTTTCACTCTGTTTCATTGCAGCCATTTGGTAAATTCAAAAAAGTTTTTTTTTTCTCATTAACCCCTTCACCCCAAAGGGTGGTTTGCATGTTATGGACCGGGCCAATTTTTACAATTCTGACCACTGTCCCTTTATGAGGTTATAACTCTGGAACGCTTCAACGGATCCCGGTGATTCTGACAAAGTTTTCTCGTGACATAATGTGCTTCATGATACTGGTAAAATTTCTTTGATATTACCTGCGTTTATTTGTGAAAAAAATGGAAATTTGGCGAAAATTTTGAAAATTTTGCAATTTTCCAACTTTGAATTTTTATGCAATTAAATCACAGTGATATGTCACACAAAATACTTAATAAGTAACATTTCCCACATGTCTACTTTACATCAGCACCATTTCGGAACCAACATTTTTTTTTGTTAGGGAGTTATAAGGGTTAAAATTTGACCAGCAATTTCTCATTTTCACAACACCATTTTTTTTAGGGACCACATCTCATTTGAAGTCATTTTGAGGGGTCTATATGAAAGAAAATACCCAAGTATGACACCATTCTAAAAACTGCACCCCTCAAGGTGCTCAAAACCACATTCAAGAAGTTTATTAACCCTTCAGGTGTTTCACAGGAATTTTTGGAATGTTTAAATAAAAATGAGCATTTAACTTTTTTTCACACAAAATTTATTTCAGCTCCAATTTGTTTTATTTTACCAAGGGTAACAGGAGAAAATGGACCCCAAAAGATGTTGTACAATTTGTCCTGAGTACGCCGATACCCCATATGTGGGGATAAACCACTGTTTGGGCGCATGACAGAGCTCGGAAGCAAAGGAGCGCCATTTGACTTTTCAATGCAAAATTGACTGGAATTGAGATGGGACACCATGTTGCGTTTGGAGAGCCCCTGATATGCCTAAACATTGAAACCCTCCACAAGTGACACCATTTTGGAAAGTATACCCCCTAAGGAGCTTCTCTAGAGGTGTGGTGAGCACTTTAACCCACCAAGTGCTTCACAGAAGTTTCTAATTCAGAACCGTAAAAATAAAAAATCATATTTTTTCACAAAAATTATCTTTTCACCCCCAATTTTTTATTTTTCCAAAGGTAAGAGAAGAAATTGGACCCCAAAAGTTGTTGTACAATTTGTCCTGAGTACGCTGATACCCCATATGTTGGGGTAAACCACTGTTTGGGCGCATGGGAGAGCTCGGAAGGGAAGGAGCTCCGTTTGACTTTTCACTGCAAAATTGACAGGAATTGAGATGGGACGCCATGTTGCGTTTGGAGAGCCACTGATGTGCCTAAACATTGAAACCCCCCACAAGTGACACCATTTTGGAAAGTAGACCCCCTAAGGAACTCATCTAGATGTGTAGTGAGCACTTTGACCCACCAACTGCTTCACAGAAGTTTATAATGCAGAGCCGTAAAAATAAAACAAACATTTTTTTCCCACAAAAATTATTTTTTAGCCCCCAGTTTTGTATTTTCCCGAGTGTAACAGGAGAAATTGGACCACAAAAGTTGTTGTCCAATTTGTCTTGAGTACGCTGATACCCCAAATGTGGGGGGGAACCACTGTTTGGGTGCATGGGAGGGCTCGGAAGGGATGGAGCGCCATTTTGAATGCAGACTTAGATGGAATGGTCTGCAGGCGTCACATTGCGTTTGCAGAGGCCCTAATGTACCTAAACAGTAGAAACCCCCCACAAGTGACACCATTTTGGAAAGTAGACCCCCCAAGGAACTTATCTAGATGTGTTGTGAGAACTTTGAACCCACAATTGTTTCACTACAGTTTATAACGCAGAGCCATGCAAATAAAAAATTTTTTTTTTCCACAAAAATTATTTTTTAGCCCCCAGTTTTGTATTTTCCCAAGGGTAACAGGAGAAATTGGACTCCAAAAGTTGTTCTCCAATGTGTTCCAAGTACGCTGATACCCCATATGTTGGGGTAAACCCCTGTTTGGGCGCACGGGAGAGCTCGGAAGGGAAGGAGCACTGTTTTACTTTTTCAACGCAGAATTGGCTGAAATTGAGATCCGACGCCACATTTGGAGAGCCCCTGATGTGCCTAAACAGTGGAAACCCCCCAATTATAACTGAAACCCTAATCCAAACACACCCCTAACCCTAATCCCAATGGTAACCCTAACCACACCTCTAACCCAGACACACCCCTAACCATAATCTCAACCCTATTCCCAACCGCAGATGTAATCCAAACCCTAACCCTAACTTTAGCCGCAACCCTAACCCTAACTTTAGCCCCAACCCTAACTGTAGCCTTAACCCTAACCCTAGCCCCAACCCTAACCCTAGCCCCAACCCTAACTCTAGCCCCAACCCTAGCCCCAACCCTAACCCTAACCCTAGCCCTAACCCTAGCCCTAACCCTAACCCTAGCCCTAACCCTAGCCCTAACCCTAGCCCTAACCCTAATGGTAAAATGGAAATAAATACATTTTTTTAATTTTTTTATTTTTCCCTAACTAAGGGGGTGATGAAGGGGGGTTTGATTTACTTTTATAGCGGGTTTTTTAGCGGATTTTTATGATTGGCAGCTGTCACACACTGAAAGAAGCTTTTTATTGCAAAAAATATTTTTTGCGTTGCCACATTTTGAGAGCTATAATTTTTCCATATTTGAGTCCACAGAGTCATGTGAGGTGTTGTTTTTTGCGGAACAAGTTGACGTTTTTATTGGTAATATGCTTGGGCACGGAAGATTTTTTGATCGCTTTTTATTGCGATTTTTGTGAGGCAGAATGACCAAAAACCAGCTATTTATGAATTTCTTTTGGGGGAGGCATTTATACCGTTCCACATTTGGTAAAATTGATAAAGCAGTTTTATTCTTCGGGTCAGTACGATTACAGCGATACCTCATTTATATCATTTTTTTATGTTTTGGCGCTTTTATACGATAAAAACTATTTTATAGAAAAAATAATTATTTTGGCATCACTTTATTCTGAGGACTATAACTTTTTTATTTTTTTGGTGATCATGCTATGTGGTGGCTTGTTTTTTGCGGGACAAGATGACGTTTGCAGCGGTACCATGGTTATTTAAATCCGTCTTTTTGATCGCGTGTTATTCTAGTTTTTGTTTGGCGGTATGAGAATAAAGCATTGTTTTTTGACTCGTTTTTTTTTTTTTTTTACGGTGTTCACTGAAGGGGTTAACTAGTCATATAGTTTTATAGGTGGGGTCGTTACGGATGCGGCGATACTAAATATGTGTAATTTTATTGTTTGATTTTTTTTTTATTTATATAAAGGAATGTATTTATGGGAATAATATTTATTTTTTCTTTATTTAGGATTTTTTTTTTTTTTTTTTTTTTTTTACACATGTGGGAATTTTTTTTTTTACTTTTTTACTTTGTCCCGGGGGGGACATTACAGATCGGTGATTTGACAGTGTGCACAGCACTCTGTCAAATCACCGATCTCACTTACAGCCGTGCAGGCTTACCAGCACCTGCACGGCACCCGGAAGTAATCCCTGCAGGACCCGGATGCAGCCCCGCGGCCATTTTGGATCCGGGCCCTGCAGGGATAGGAGGTATGAGACCCTCGCAGCAACGCAATCACATTGCGTTGCTCCGGGGGTCACAGGGAAGCCCGCAGGGAGCCCCCTCCCTGCGCGATGCTTCCCTGTACCGCCGGCAAACCGCGATCATGTTTGATCGCGATGTGCCGGGGGTTAATGTGCCGTGGGCGGTCCGTGACCGCTCCTGGCACATAGTGCCAGATGTCAGCTGCGATAGGCAGCTGACACCCGGCCGCGATCGGCCGCGCTCCCCCCGTGAGCGCGGCCGATCATGCTGGACGTTCTATTCCGTCCTTGGGAATTAGGGCCCACCCCACATGGACGGAATAGTACGTCCAATGGCAGAAAGGGGTTAATGTACACCAGTGTTCCCCAACTCCGGTCCTCAAGAGCCACCAACAGGTCATGTTTTCAGGATTTCCTAATCCTTAGTATTGCTCAGGTGATAACTGCATTACCTGGAAAGTCAAGAATTCCATCACCTGTGCAACACAAATGAAATCCTGAATACATGACCTGTTGGTGGCTCTAGAGGACCAGAGTTGGGGAGCACTGATGTACACTCTGCACCTCATTGTGACTGAAAAAACTGAAATGCAGAAATGTTTACATATTTATTAAAAAAAATAACTAAAATATCACATGGTTATAAGTATTCAGACCCTTTGCTCAGACACTCATATTTAAGTCACATGCTGTCTATTTCCTTGTGATCCTCCTTAAGATGCTTCTACTCCTTCATTGGAGGCCAGCTGTGTTTAATTGAACTGATAAGACTTGATTTGGGAAGGTACACACCTGTCTTTAAAAGGCATCACAGCTCACAGTGCATGTCAGATCAAATGAGAATGATGAGGTCAAACGAACTGGCCAAGGAGCTCAGATACAGAAATGTGGCAAGGCACAGATCTGGCCAAGATTACAACAGAATTTCTGTAGTACTCAAGTTTCCTAAGAACACAGTGGCCTCCATAATCCTTAAATGGAAGAAGTTTTGGACCGCCAGAAGTCTTCCTAGACCAGGTCTTCCAGCCAAACTGAGCAATTATCTACCATCCCCATCCTGGTATACATGGCCACTAGTGATGAGCGAATATATTCATTACTCGAGATTTCTCGAGCATGCTCGGGGGTCCTCTGAGTATTTTTTGGTGCTTGGAGATTTAGTTTTTCTTGCCGCAGCTGAATGATTTACATCTGTTAGCCAGCATAAGTACATGTGGGGGTTGCCTGGTTGCTAGGGAATCCCCACATGTACTTATGCTGGCTAACAGATGTAAATCATTCAGCTGCGGCAAGAAAAACTAAATCTCCGAGCACTAAAAATACTCGGAGAACCACCGAGCATGCTCAAGAAATCTCAAGTAACGTGTATATTCGCTCATCACTAATGGCTACCATCCCCATCCTGCCATCTATGGCCACCATCCGCATCCTGGTATCTATGGCCACTATCCCCATCCTGATATACATTGCCCCATCCTGATATCCATGACCACTGGCACAAGTAAAAAAAAATGTTTTTAAAAATATGAAAAAAATATAAAAAATATAAAAGTTTAAAACACCCCCCTTTCGCCCCATCCTAAATAAAACAATTACAAAAATCAAACATACACGTATTTGGTATTGTCGCATTCAGAATCACCCGATCTATCAATAAAAAAGCATTAACCTGATCGCTAAACAGCGTAGTGAAAAAAAAAAATTGAAACGCCAGAATTACGTTTTTTTGGTCGCCTCGACATTGCATTAAAAGAACAAAAGATCGCTCAAAAGAACGTGTCTGCACAAAAGTGATATTATTAACCCCTTAACGACCGCCGATACGCCTTTTAACGGCGGCCGCTAAGGGTACTTAAACCACAGCGCCGTTAATTAACGGCGCTGTGGAAAAAGTGAATAACGCCCCCCAGAGTCGGATTTTCTCTGGGGTCTCGGTTGCCGAGGGTAGCCGAGACCCCAGAGAACATGATTCGGGGTTTTTTTACCGACCCCCGAGTTGCGATCGCCGGTAATTAACCGTTTACCGGCGGTCGCAACAAAAAAAAAAAAAAAAACGCGATGTGCCGTTTAATTTCTCTGTCCTCCGATGTGATCGCACATCGGAGGACAGATAAATAGGGTCCCCGATGGCCCCCAATAGCCCCCCGATACTTACCTACCTCCCCCGGTGCTCCTCGTGGGTCCCCATGGGCGCCGCCATCTTTTTTCCGGGAAAAAATGGCGGGCGCACGTGCAGTACGCCCGCCGCCCGGCACCCGGAAGATCTTTGGGGTCTCGGCTGCCGGGGGTAGCCGAGACCCCAAAGAACATGATCGGGGTCGGTTTGCACCGACCCCTGTTTTGCGATCGCCGGTAATTAACAGTTTACCGGCGGCCGCAAAAAAAAAAAAAAAAGCGATCTGTATTTCTCTGTCCGCTGATGTGATCACACATCAGAGGACAGAGAAATAGGGGGATTCGGGGACCCTAACATACTCACCCGGTGTCCCTGGGTCCTCTTCTGTCTTCTCCTGCCAGCCGGCTTTTTCCTTATGGCGGGCGCATGCGCAGTGCGCCCGCCATCTGCTGCCATCTGCCGGCCGGCAGGAGAAGACGAGTTGGGACTAAAATTAGGGTTAGGGTTAGGGTTAGGGTTAGAGTTAGGGTTAGGGTTAGGGTTAGGGTTAGAGTTAGGGTTAGGGTTAGAGTTAGGGTTAGGGTTGGGGCTAAATTTAGGGTTAGGGCTAGGGTTAGGGTTAGGCTACTTTCACACTAGCGTTTTTTGGCTTCCGTCGCAATGCGTCGGAGAAAAAACGCATCCTGCAAAAGTGCTTGCAGGATGCGTTTTTTCTCCATTGGCTTGCATTAGCGACGCATTGCGACGGATTGCCACATGTCGCATCCGTCGTGCGACGGATGCGTCGTGCTTTGGCGGACCGTCGGCACAAAAAAAGCTACATGTAACTTTTTTGTGCGACGTGTCCGCCATTTCCGACCGCGCATGCGCGGCCGGAACTCCGCCCCCGCCTCCCCTCACAATGGGGCAGCGGATGCGTTGAAAAAACAGCATCCGCTGCACCCGTTGTGCGGCGCTTACAACGCTAGCGTTGGTACGTCGGCCCGGCACACTGCGATGGGCCGAGTACGACGCTAGTGTGAAAGTAGCCTTAGGCTTCTATCACACTTGCGTCGGTACGGGGCGGTCGCAATGCGTCGGCCCGACGTACCGACGCACGTTGTGAAAATTGTGCACAACATGGGCAGCGGATGCAGTTTTTCAACGCATCCGCTGCCCAGTCTATGTCCTGGGGAGGAGGGGGCAGAGTTACAGCCACGCATGCGCGGAAATGGCGGACGCGACGTACAAAAAAAAGGTTACATTGAACTTTTTTTGTGACGACGGGGCTAAAGTTATGGTTAGGGTTGGGGCTAAAGTTAGGGTTAGGGTTGGGGCTAAAGTTAGGGTTAGAGTTGGGATTAGGGTTTGGATTAGGGTTGGGATTAGGGTTACGTTTGGGATTAGGGTTAGGGGTGTGTTGGATTTAGGGTTTTGATTAGGGTTATGGTTAGGGATGAGATTAGGGCTGTTTTGGGGTTAGGGTTGTGATTATGGTTAGGGTTGTGATTAGGATTATGGATCGGGTTAAGATTAGGGTTAGGGGTGTGTTGGAGTTAGGGTTGGAGTTATAATTTGGGGGTTTCCACTGTTTAGGTACATCAGGGGGGTCTCCAAACACGACAGCC
Organism: Ranitomeya variabilis; assembly: GCF_051348905.1. Taxonomy (NCBI): domain Eukaryota; kingdom Metazoa; phylum Chordata; class Amphibia; order Anura; family Dendrobatidae; genus Ranitomeya; species Ranitomeya variabilis. Next base: position 300,083,774 of record NC_135237.1, on the reverse strand, counting down.
AATTTTGCGCTAAAAAAGTCAAATGGTGCTCCCTCCCTTCTGAGCTCTGCCGTGCGCCCAAACAGTGGTTTACCCCCACATATGGGGCATCAGCGTACTCGGGATAAATTGGACAACAACTTTTGGGGTCCAATTTCTCCTGTTACCCTTGTGAAAATAAAAACTTGGGGGCTAAAAATCTTTTTTGTGGGAAAAAAAATATTTTTTTATTTTCACTACTCTGCATTATAAACTTCTGTGAAGCACTTGAGCATTCAAAGTTCTCACCACATATCTAGATAAGTTCCTTAGGGGGTCTAGTTTCCAAAATTTGGTCACTTGTGGGGGGTTTCTACTGTTTAGGTACATCAGGGGCTCTGCAAACGCAACATAACACCCACAGACAATTCTATCAAAGTCTGAATTCCAAAATGGCGCTCCTCTTCCGAGCTCTGCCGTGCACCCAAACAGTGGTTTACCCCCACATATTGGGTACCAGCATACTCAGGACAAATTGGAAAACAACTTTTGGGGTCCAATTTCTCTTGTTACCCTTGTGAAAATAAAAACTTGGGGGCTAAAAAATCTTTATTGTTAAAAAAAATATATTTTTTCTTTTCACGACTCTGCATTATAAACTTCTGTGATGCACTTGGGCATTCAAAGTTCTCACTACACATCTAGATAAGTTCCATGGGGGGTCTAGTTTCCAAAATGGGGTCACTTTTGGGGGGTTTCTACTGTTTAGGCACATCAGGGGCTCTCCAAACGCGACATGGCGTCCGATCTCAATTCCAGTCAATTTTGCATTGAAAAGTCAAATGGCGCTCCTTTGCTTCCGAGCTCAGCCATGCACCCAAACAGTGGTTTACCCCCACATACGGGGTGTCGGCGTACTCAAGACAAATTGTACAACAACTTCTGGTGTCCATTTTCTCCTGTTACCCTTGGTAAAATAAAAATTTGGAGGCAAAAAGATCATTTTTGTAGAAAAAATGCGATTTTTTTATTTTCACGGCTCTACGTTATAAACTTCTGTGAAGCACCTGGGGGTTTAAAGTGCTCACCACACATCTAGATAAGTTCCTTAAGGGGTCTAGTTTCCAAAATGGTGTCATTTGTGGGGGGTCTCCACTGTTTAGGCACATCAGCGGCTCTCCAAACGTGACATGGCGTCCGATCTCAATTCCAGCCAATTCTACATTGAAAAAGTAAAACGACACTCCTTCTCTTCCAAGCTCTGCGGTGCGCCCAAACAGTGGTTTACCCCCACATGTGGGGTATTGACGTACTCAGGAGAAATTGCACAACAACTTTTATGGTCTAATTTTTCCTGTTACCCTTGTGAAAATAAAAATTTGGGGGCAAAAAATCATTTTTGTAGAAAAAATGCGATTTTTTATTTTCACGGCTTTACGTTATAAACTTCTGTGAAGCACTTGGGGGTTCAAAGTGCTCACCGAATATCTAGATAAGTTCCTTAAGGGGTCTAGTTTCCAAAATGGTATCACTTGTGGGGGGTTTCCACTGTTTAGGCACATCAGGGACTCTCCAAACGCGACATGGCATCCGATCTCAATTCCAGCCAATTCTGCATTGAAAAAGTCAAACGGTGCTCCTTCACTTCCAAGCTCTGCGGTGCGCCCAAACAGTGGTTTACCCCCACATGTGGGGTATTGACGTACTCAGGAGAAATTGCACAACAAATTTTGTGGTCTAATTTCTCCTGTTACCCTTGTGAAAATAAGAATTTGTGGGCGAAAAAATCATTTTTGTGAAAACAAATGCGATTTTTTATTTTCACGGCTCTACGTTATAAACTTCTGTGAAGCACTTGGGGGTTCAAAGTGCTCACCACACATCTAGATAAGTTCCTTAAGGGGTCTAGTTTCCAAAATGGTATCACTTGTGTGGGGTTTCCACTGTTTAGGCACATTAGGGGCTCCCAAAACGCGACATGGCGTCTGATCTCAATTCCAGCCAATTCTGCATTGAAACAGTCAAACGGTGCTCCTTCACTTCCAAGCTCTGCGGTGCACCCAAACAGTGGTTTACCTCCACATATGGGGTATCTGCGTACTCAGGAAAAATTGCACAACAAAATTTGTGGTTAAATTTCTGTTTTTACACTTGTGAAAATTAAAAAAAATGGTTCTGAAGTAAAATGTTTGCAAAAAAAAGTTAAATGTTCATTTTTTTCTTCCACATTGTTTCAGTTCCTGTGAAGTACATAAAGGGTTAATAAACTTCTTGAATGTGGTTTTGAGCAGCTTGAGGGGTGCAGTTTTTAGAATCGTGTCACACTTGGTTATTTTCTATCATATAGACCCCTCAAAATGACTTCAAATGAGATGTGGTCCCTAAAAAAAAATGGTGTTGTAAAAATGAGAAATTGCTGGTCAACTTTTAACCCTTATAACTCCCTAACAAAAAAAAAATTGTTTCCAAAATTGTGCTAATGTAAAGTAGACATGTGGGCAATGTTATTTATTAACTATTTTTTGTGACATATCTCTCTGATTTAAGGACATAAAAATACAAAGTTTGAAAATTGCAAAATTTTAAAAATTTTCGCCATATTTCCATTTTTTTCATAAATAATCGCAAGTAATATCGAAGAAATGTTACCATTAACTTGAAGTACAATATGCCACGAAAAAACAATCTCAGAATCAGTGGGATCCGATAAAGCGTTCCAGAGTTATAACCTCTTAAAGTGACACTGGTCAGAATTGTAAAAATTGGCTCGGTCATTAAGTACCAAACTGGCTCTGTCACTAAGGGGTTAAAAATGTCAGCTCGGCACGCAAAAAATAAGCCCTAACTCAACCCCAGATCACGAAAAATGGAGACGCTTCGGGTATCGGAAAATGGCGCTTTTTTTTTTTTTTTAAAGCAAAGTTTTGAATTTTTTTTCACCACTTGGATAAAAAATAATCTAGACATGTTAGGTGTCTATGAACTCTTAATAACCTAGAGAATCACAATGGCAGTTTAGTTTTAGCATTTAGTGAACCTAGCAAAAAAGCCAAACAAAAACCAAGTGTGGGATTGCACTTTTTTGCAATTTCACCGCAGTTGGAATTTTTTTCCCGTTTTCTAGTAAAAGACATGGTAAAACCAATGGTGTCGTTCAAAAGAACAACTTGTCCCGCAAAAAATTAGCCCTCACATGACCATATTAACGAAAAAATAAAAAAGTTATGGCTCTGGGAAGGAGGGAAGTGAAAAACGAAAATGCAAAAACGAAAAAGGGCCACAACTTGAAGGGGTTAACCCCTTAGTGACAGAGCCAATTTGGTACTTAATGACCGAGCCAATTTTTACAATTCTGACCAGTGTCACTTTATGAGGTTATAACTCTGGAACGCTTTATCGGATCCCGCTGATTCTGAGATTGTTTTTTCGTGACATGTTGTACTTCAAGTTAGTGGTAACATTTCTTCGATATTACTTGCGATTATTTATGAAAAAAATGGAAATATGGCGAAAATTTTTAAAATTTTGCAATTTTCAAACTTTGTATTTTTATGCCCTTAAATCAGAGAGATATGTCACAAAAAATAGTTAATAAATAACATTTCTCACATGTCTACTTTACATCAGCACAATTTTGGAAACAATTTTTTTTTTTGTTAGGGAGTTATAAGGGTTAAAAGTTGACCAGCAATTTCTCATTTTTACAACACCATGTTTTTTTTAGGGACCACATCACCTTTGAAGAGATTTTGAGGGGTCTATATGATAGAAAATAACCAAGTGTGACACCATTCTAAAAACTGCACCCCTCAAGCTGCTCAAAACCACATTCAAGAAGTTTATTAACCCTTTACGTACTTCACAGGAACTAAAACAATGTGGAAGAAAAAAATGAACATTTTACTTTTTTTTTGCAAACATTTTACTTCAGAACCATTTTTTTTAATTTTCACAAGTGTAAAAACAGAAATTTAACCACAAATTTTGTTGTGCAATTTTTCCTGAGTACACCGATACCCCATATGTGGAGGTAAACCACTGTTTGGGCGCACCGCAGAGCTTGGAAGTGAAGGAGCACCGTTTGACTGTTTCAATGCAGAATTGGCTGGAATTGAGATCGGACGCCATGTCGCGTTTGGAGAGCCCCTAATGTGCCTAAACAGTGGAAACCCCCCACAAGTGACACCATTTTGGAAACTAGACCCCCCATGGAACTTATCTAGATGTGTGGTGAGCACTTTGAACCCCCAAGTGCTTCACAGAAGTTTATAACGTAGAGCCGTGAAAATAAAAAATCGCATTTGTTTTCACAAAAATGATTTTTTCGCCCACAAATTCTTATTTTCACAAGGGTAACAGGAGAAATTAGACCACAAAAGTTGTTGTGCAATTTCTCCTGAGTACGTCGATACCCCATATGTGGAGGTAAACCACTGTTTGGGCGCACCGCAGAGCTTGGAAGTGAAGGAGCACCGTTTGACTTTTTCAATGCAGAATTGGCTGGAATTGAGATCGGATGCCATGTCGCGTTTGGAGAGTCCCTGATGTGCCTAAACAGTGGAAACCCCCCACAAGTGATACCATTTTGGAAACTAGACCCCTTAAGGAACTTATCTAGATGTGTGGTGAGCACTTTGAACCCCCAAGTGCTTCACAGAAGTTTATAACGTAGAGCCGTGAAAATAAAAAATCTCATTTTTTCTACAAAAATGATCTTTTTGCCCCCAAATTTTTATTTTCACAAGGGTAACAGGAGAAATTAGGCCACAAAAGTTGTTGTGCAATTTCTCCTGAGTACGTCGATACCCCATATATGGGGGTAAACCACTGTTTGGGCGCACCGCAGAGCTTGGAAGAGAAGGAGTGTCGTTTTACTTTTTCAATGTAGAATTGGCTGGAATTGAGATCGGACGCCATGTCACGTTTGGAGAGCCGCTGATGTGCCTAAACAGGAGAGACCCACCACATATGACACCATTTTGGAGACTAGACCCCTTAAGGAACTTATCTAGATGTGTGGTGAGCACTTTAAACCCCCAGGTGCTTCACAGAAGTTTATAACGTAGAGCCGTGAAAATAAAAAAAATCGCATTTTTTCTACAAAAATGATCTTTTTGCCTCCAAATTTTTATTTTACCAAGGGTAACAGGAGAAAATGGAACCCAGAAGCTGTTGTACAATTTGTCTTGAGTACGCCGACACCCCATATGTGGGGGTAAACCACTGTTTGGGCGCATGGCTGAGCTCGGAAGCAAAGGAGCGCCATTTGACTTTTCAATGCAAAATTGACTGGAATTGAGATCGGATGCCATGTCGCGTTTGGAGAGCCCCTGATGTGCCTAAACAGCAGAAACCCCCCAAAAGTGACCCCATTTTGGAAACTAGACCCCCCATGGAACTTATCTAGATGTGTAGTGAGAACTTTGAATGCCCAAGTGCATCACAGAAGTTTATAATGCAGAGTCGTGAAAATAAAAAATATATATTTTTTAACAATAAAGATATTTAGCCCCCAAGTTTTTATTTTCACAAGGGTAACAAGAGAAATTGGACCCCAAAAGTTGTTGTCCAATTTGTCCTGAGTATGCTGGTACCCCATATGTGGGGGTAAACCACTGTTTGGGCGCACGGCAGAGCTCGGAAGGGAAGGAGCACCATTTTGGAATGCAGACTTTGATAGAATTGTCTGCGAGTGTTATGTTGCGTTTGCAGACCCCTAATGTACCTAAACAGTAGAAACCCCCACAAGTGACCAAATTTTGGAAACTAGACCCCCTAAGGAACTTATCTAGATATGTGGTGAGAACTTTGAAAGCTCAAGTGCTTCACAGAAATTTATAATGCAGAGTAGTGAAAATAAAAAATATTTTTTTTCCCACAAAAAAGATTTTTTTAGCCCCCAACTTTTTATTTTCACAAGGGTAACAAGAGAAATTGGACCCCAAAAGTTGTTGTCCAATTTGTCCTGAGTATGCTGGTACCCCATATGTGGGGGTAAACCACTGTTTGGGCGCACGGCAGAGCTCGGAAGGGAAGGAGCGCCATTTTGGAATGCAGACTTTGATAGAATTGTCTGCGGGCGTTATGTTGCGTTTGCAGACCCCTAATGTACCTAAACAGTAGAAACCCCCACAAGTGACTAAATTTTGGAAACTAGACCCCCTAAGGAACTTATCTAGATATGTGGTGAGAACTTTGAAAGCTCAAGTGCTTCACAGAAATTTATAATGCAGAGTAGTGAAAATAAAAAAATATATTTTTTTCCAACAAAAAAGATTTTTAGCCCCCAAGTTTTTATTTTCACAAGGGTAACAGGAGAAATTGGACCCCAAACGTTGTTGTCCAATTTATCCCGAGTACGCTGATGCCCCATATGTGGGGGTAAACCACTGTTTGGGCGCACGGCAGAGCTCAGAAGGGAGGGAGTACCATTTGACTTTTTTAGCGCAAAATTGGCTGTCGTGTTTGGAGACCCCCTGATGTACCTAAACAGTGGAAACCCCCCAATTCTAACTCCAACCCTAACCCCAACACAGCCCTAACCCTAATCTCAACCCGATCCATAATCCTAATCACAACCCTAACGATAATCACAACCCTAACCCCAAAACAGCCCTAATCTCAACCCTAACCATAACCCTAATCAAAACCCTAAATCCAACACACCCCTAACCCTAATCCCAACCCTAACCCTAATCCCAACCCTAATCCCAAACGTAACACTAATCCCAACCCTAATCCAAACCCTAATCCCAACTCTAACCCTAACTTTAGCCCCAACCCTAACTTTAGCCCCAACCCTAACCATAACTTTAGCCCCCGTCGTCACAAAAAAAGTTCAATGTAACCTTTTTTTTGTACGTCGCGTCCGCCATTTCCGCGGATGCGTGGCCGTAACTCTGCCCCCTCCTCCCCAGGACATAGACTGGGCAGCGGATGCGTTGAAAAACTGCATCCGCTGCCCACGTTGTGCACAATTTTCACAACGTGCGTCGGTACATCGGGCCGACGCATTGCGACCGCCCCGTACCGACGCAAGTGTGAAAGAAGCCTAAGGCTACTTTCACACTAGCGTCGTACTCGGCCCATCGCAGTGTGTCGGGCCGACGTACCGACGCTAGCGTTGTAAGCGCCGCACAACGGGTGCAGCGGATGCTGTTTTTTCAACGCATCCGCTGCCCCATTGTGAGGTGCGGGGAGGCGGGGGCGGAGTTCCGGCCACGCATGCGCGGTCGGAAATGGCGGACACGTCGCACAAAAAAGTTACATGTAGTTTTTTTTGTGTCGACGGTCCGCCGAAGCACGACGCATCCGTCGCACGACGGATGCGACATGTGGCAATCCGTCGCAATGCGTCGCTAATGCAAGCCAATGGAGAAAAAACGCATCCTGCAAGCACTTTTGCAGGATGCGTTTTTTCTCCAACGACGCATTGCGACGGAAGCCAAAAAACGCTAGTGTGAAAGTAGCCTAACCCTAACCCTAGCCCTAACCCTAACCCTAAATTTAGCCCCAACCCTAACCCTAACCCTAACTCTAACTCTAACTCTAACCCTAACCCTAACCCTAACTCTAACCCTAACCCTAACCCTAACCCTAACTCTAACCCTAACCCTAACTCTAACCCTAACCCTAACCCTAACCCTAACCCTAACCCTAATTTTAGCCCCAACTTGTCTTCTCCTGCCGGCCGGCAGATGGCAGCAGATGGCGGGCGCACTGCGCATGCGCCCGCCATGATGAAAAAGCCGGCTGGCAGGAGAAGACAGAAGAGGACCCAGGGACCCCGGGTGAGTATGATAGGGTCCCTGAATCCCCCTATTTCTCTGTCCTCTGATGTGCGATCACATCAGAGGGCAGAGAAATAACTGATCGCTTTTTTTTTTTGCGGTCGCCGGTAAACTGTTAATTACCGGCGATCGCAAAGCAGGGGTCGGTGCAAACCGACCCCGATCATGTTCTTTGGGGTCTCGGCTACGCCCGGCAGCCGAGACCCCAAAGAACATCCGGGTGCCGGGCGGCGGGCGCACTGCGCGTGCGCCCGCCATTTTTTCCCGGAAGAAAGATGGCGGCGCCCATGGGGAGACACGAGGAGCACCGTGGGAGGTAGGTAAGTATTGGGGGGCTATTGGGGGCCATCGGGGACCACATTTCTCTGTCCTCCGATGTGCGATCACATCGGAGGACAGAGAAATTAAACGGCAAATCGCGTTTTTTTTTTTTTGTTGCGACCGCCGGTAAACGGTTAATTACCGGAGATCGCAACTCGGGGGTCGGTAAAAGCCCCCCGAATCATGTTCTCTGGGGTCTCGGCTACCCTCGGCAACCGAGACCCCAGAGAAAATCCGACTCTGGGGGGCGCTATTCACTTTTTCCACAGCACCGTTAATTAACGGCGCTGTGGATTAAGTACCCTTAGCGGCCGCCGTTAAAAGGCGTATCGGCGGTCGTTAAGGGGTTAATAAATAATAATAAGGAGAAAGAGATTTTAATAATATTTTAACCCCTTAGTGACCAGGCCAAATATTTCTAAACAGACCAGTGTCATTTTATGTGGTAATTAGTCTAAAACACTTCAACAGATCGCATTGATTTTTAGATTATTTTGCGACACATAGCACTTTATGTTAATGGTAATTTTATGTAGATATTTTCTGTGTTTATCTATAAAAACATCAGAAATTTGTAACAATTAGCAATTTTCAAACTTTGAATGATTATCCAGACAGTCACATCACATAAAATAATCATCAAATAATATTTACCTCATGTCTACTTTACATCAGCACCATTTTTAAAATATCCTTTTATTTTGATAGGCTGCTATAAGGTTTAAAATTGTAGCAGCAATTTTTTTTTTCAAAGAAATTTACAAAACTTACTTTTTCAGGGACCTATCCAATTTTGATGTGACTTTGGTGAACCTACCGTATTTTTTAGACTATAAGAAGCACTTTTTTCCCAAAATTTTTTTTGGGAAAAATAGGGGTGTGTCTTATAGTCAGAATATACTTACAATTGCTGCAGTGGCGGCTCTCTGTGCTGGGGCAGCGGTGGAGCTTTGTGCTGGGTCATTGGTGCTCTGTGCTGTGGGGGGCTCCGCTGAAATTTTGTCGAGGCCCCCGCAGCTCCATTTCTGCGATGCGGTGGCCTGTGGGAAAATGGCCGCTGGGGGCGGCGCATGCTCAGATTCAGATCTTGGCACCAAGATCACGTTGCCGAGATCTGAATCTCAGCATGCGCCGCCCCTAGCGGCCATCTTTCCAAAGGCTACCGCACTGCAGCAATAGAGCTGCGGGGGTCTCCAAGCTTTGGCAAAATGCTGGCAGAGTACTTCCGTCACAGCACAGAATACTGCAGCCCCAGCACAGAGCACCGCTGCAGCCCAAGCACAGAGCATCACCACCACAGCACAGAGCACTGCCGCCACAGTACAGAGCACTGCCACCACAGCACAGAGCACCGCTGCCACACTAGCATGGGATGGGATTTCCTGGAGGCTGGAGGCGCACCAGCTTTGACCACCAAACAACCCCTGTGACCACTCTTGCACCTCTGCCTATCCCCCCATTTAACACATTATTTTTTTTTTACCTATTTTCCTTTTGAAAATTTGGGGTGCGTCTTATGGTCCAGTGCATCTTATAGTCTGAAAATTACATATATGTCATAAAATCCCCAAAAGTGAGACCATTTTACAAACCAGACCACTCAATGTTATCAAAACTGCTGTCAGGTAATGTATTTACCATTCAGGTGCTTTCAGGAATTAATACAAAGTGGCATGACAGAAAGGAAAAATGTTATTTTTAACAACTAAATGTTGCTAAATTCTGAACAGTTCACTATAGCCAGCAGATTATAAGGTCATAATTTGGCTGTGAATTGTCATGGTAGAAATCAGGACCACACAATCATGATCTCAGGGTGCTGATGGGGTTAAAGAGGGAGCCCACACTCTCTTAACCTTTTAGATACTGTAGTCAGTAGTGAATGCAGCATATAAGGGGTTAAAAAGCCATGGTTAGTGCCAAAAGATATCAAGGCTGCTGCAGCAAGGTGTCAGCTATAGTGTACAGTCAACAGCTGCTGCATTTTCACCAGTCGGGGATGCTATTTTCTGATATGTGAGGTCAATAAAAAGAAGTATTGGTGGTCAATAAGGGGTTAAATATACCTTACTGCATAAATAAAATCCTAAAGAAAGCCATTCAAAATCCTCCAAAAATTTGTCCCTCCATGCTGTTTATGAAAAAAAAAATGCATTCAGTTTCACACACAGTGAATATGGCATCTATGGGTGGAAATTAAACCTACACAGTGTGTGCACTCCTGACTGAATCTCAAGCACCGTATGTCAGCAGGAGTTTACCTCAGTCACACAGTGCTCTAGCTCTGTCAGCTGTTGGTTATCTGCATACAACTCTTCTGCCCATCAGCTGGTTCCTGTGCGCTCAGTGACATCAGCAGTTGCCCTCAGTGTATAATTCAGACACAAAGTACAGTCAGCTAACAGGGCAGGAGGAGCTCAGTAACATTGGCACTTCTCTGTGTTTACCTTACTGCTCCTTCTTACCTGTCAGGTGGTTCATGTATGCTAAGTGACATCGGCACTTCTCAGTGTTATTTGGTCAGCGACTGGCTGCTGTGCTGCCTGTGAATAAAATTCTAGCAACTGTGTCTTATGTTGATCAATCACTCTGTGAGGGACTGATGTCACTAAGCTTATAGGAACCGGCTGACAGGGCAGAAGGGGCAGTGTGGTAAATACTGAGGTGAAGTACAGATGCTGCCTTCCAGAGCTGAGAGATCAAAGTGTCAGTGCCACACATGTCTATCTCCCAAAGGAGTAGTCCTGAACAGGCAGATTACTACTCTGTGTGACATAATGGCAAACCTCATCTCACTGCAGAGCAAGTACAAGTTACAAGAGTACAGCAATCATAAGTTTGATTACTGACACATCACTGGACAAGTGGTGTTGGGGGGGGAGCGGAACAGCAGAGGTGAACATGTTATAAAAGCAGGAACGCTGATAGGAGGACTTGCAATGTAATAGAGGAATGCATATGTTAGACCAGGAGATCAGTTCTATCTTTCTGTCTGTAATCATATATCTAACACACTCAGACTCTTGCTCTAAGTTAAAGTGGAATTGTGTTTTTCTTTCCTTTTTCTGCATGAGTGCCCACTTATGATTGGTCAGCATTATACAGGGGAAGAAGTACAAGACCCCTGTGAATACTATCTGATAACACTCACTCGGAATAAGCAGAAATGAACTACTGGTGTTTAAGGGCCAAATATTTTGATTTCTAGACTCTCCGCAACAAAAGGGCACAAATAAAAAAAAAACTGTATTCAGCCACTATTACTTGTTACCATGGTATTGCAGCTCATATGTAGTCTAAGCAATCATATGATCACAGGTTCAAACCCTGTAAAGGGACTAAAAATAGTAAAAAATTAAAAAAGGTTTTTAAGATTAAAAATAAATATAAACATTTGGATCACCCATCTTTCTAACCATTATACATTTAAAAATAAAATAAATAAAAATATTTTTTATTAGTCAAAATACAAAATTAATTAACATGTAACAAGAAAAAATTGAAAGACCAGAACTTAAGTTTTTTTGTTTCCAAAAAGTGAACAAGAAGCAATGAAAAAGTCATCTCTATCTCAAAATGTAATATGAAAAATGTGAGCTCAGGGTGAAAAAAAAGACCATAAGCAGCTGCATAGACTTACAAAGAAAATGTTTTGTGTCTTGGAAAATGGAAGCTATATTTTTTGGTTTAATATCCACATTTTTTGGACCATATAAATAAAGAAAATTAACAAGTTTGCTATCACATAATCATACTGACTTGGAAAATCACAATGACGTCAATTTTATCACACGAAGAAATCCATAAAAGCAAAACCGAAAAAAACAATTGCGTAATTGCTTTTTTTTTCTCTTTCTCTCTAATTCACCCTTTTTAAATCTTTTCACCCTTTTCTGTATATTGAATGATAAAATGTGATTTACAGCAACAAAAATCTCAAATACAGCTATATTGATGGATAAATAACAAAGTTATTGCTCTTGGAAGAAAAATGTAAAAAAGAAAATGCAAAAACAAAAAAATAATTTGGTCAGGAATGGGTCAAGTGGATATTTCACTTTTTTCGGTTGTCAAAACTATTCTAAACAAAGTTTGTCAGAAAGGAACATAATATCTGTAGTACTGATTATAAAATTACTTTTACTATTCACAGGGCTACAAGCGTGCCTTCGACAAGAGTAATTGTATATGAGTTTTCAAAGATGTATGAATATTCTTTAAATAGATATATATTCTTTCTTTCTCTTAATAATCCCTCAAACCCATATAAAAAGTTTTTTCATTAGTCGTCTGTACTTAAAAGAGAGGACAATGGAACTCAGAAGAAATATCTTGTCATTTATTTGACACAAGGGAATTTGAAATCTTTCTATATAGCCAAATTACACACGGTCCTTTATTCAATTTCAGCTGCTTGACAGCAATAGCACGCATAACAAGATTATTTTCATGAAATATCTCTATAAATAACTTGAAGTTAGTGACAATATTTGAAAATATTTCTAGAATGAAAGTGTAGCCTTTTTTATCACAAGGACAGATTGTGATATTAGGGTGCATCACATAAAACAAGACCAAGTAAACCTTGTTTGAACCGAGAATATATGAGGAGCATCTGTGAAAGAGCTCCTAAAAATGTTAAGATAATAAGATGAACAATTTGATGAATAGAATAAATTAACTTGAAATAGACTGCAAACAATCACTTTGAAAACATTAATTTAACAATTAATTTAGAACTCGTTAGATGAATTTCGAGTTTTAAGTCCAGACAAAATCCAGAAAAATTCCGGCAATGTGCGTGATTTTGATATTTTTTGCCTCATTCGCATGCATTAGATAAAAATCTGGAGAATGTTAATGATGTAAATTTTTTTAGAACACATCATGCTAATTATTGCTTAATGGGGTGGTCCGAAACTAACACTGATTTATTTCTAAATGTTTATATACTTATTGTAATAACCTATTTGCTTTTTAACTTACCTTCATTAAAAATGTTTCCGCTCTACTTTATTTCCAAATTTCTTGTTTGATGATATTTCATTTAAGAATCCCCAGTGTATACTGTGAAACTCAAACAAGTGCCTCTGTCTCCACCCTAAAGTGAAAAGTCATCAGTGACGTTTGTTTTTGGGGCTGAGCTAGTGCCTGCTCTACAGATCATGTGTCAGTTTATCAATTCCAATGTACATAATGCACAGTGACAGTGCACTCCCTCCCCAGCTCTGATCAGAATTGATGAGCCGGCAAGAGCTCGCACTGTCAATTCACATTAACTCCTTTCTGACATGTGTCATAATAGTGCACACTTGTCAGATTCCCCCTGTTTGTTGAGGGCTCTGGAACTGAGTCCGCACCTTTCCAGACAAATGACAGAGGATCTATACAGGTGTGATGTGCCTGCAACAACCACAGGTGAAATCGCGATCCACCCACGGCTGTTAACTAGGTAAATGTCTCTGTCAATTTCTCATCTGTCATTTAGCTAGCACTTACTGAAAGCATATTACTAATCCCACTCTTTGGTGATCCCGTCACATGATTGCGGATCACTGATAAGTGTGGTTGTCATTGCCAGATTACTATAGCAAGTGAGCACTTCTGCTACACACAGTCGATCTGATCATCGCCTGTGTGTAGCAGAGGCGATCAAAGTACTGCAGTTTCTAGTCTCCCATGGAGACTATTGAAGCATGCTAAAGTAAAAAAAAGTTTGTAAAAATATTTAAAAATACATCTCCAGATCTATTAATATAAAAAAAAAATTAACCAGATTGCTAAACCGCGAAATGAGAACAAAAATTCAAATCATCAGAATTACTTTTTATTTGTCGCCACTACATTGCATTAAAATGCAATAACTGTCGATCAAAACATTATATCTACACCCAAATTAAATGAATAAAAATATCAGCTTGGTGTGCAAAAAATAAGTCCTCAACCAACCCCAGATCATAAAAATTGGAGACTCTGCAGGTATCAGAAAATGGTGCCATTTGTTTAAACAAATTTGCCATTTTTTTCACCACTTAAGTAAAAAAGAACCTACACATGTTTGGTGTCTGTGAACTCGCAAAACCAAGCATAATCTTTCTGGCAGGTCAGCTTTAGCATTTAGTGAACATGGTAAAACAAAAAAGAAAACAACTGTTGAATTGCATTTTTTTTTCAATTTCACTGTACATGGAATTTGTTTCCTGTTTTCCAGTACATGATATGTTAAATGGTGTGAATCAAAAGTACAACTTGTCCCACAAATAACATCCCTCACATGGCCATATTGTCCAAAAAATATAAAAGTTGTGGCTCTGGGAAGAAGGGGAGAGAAACAAAAAATAGAAAATGGCCCGGGGGTTAAGGGGTTAACCCCTTCATGACCCAGCCTATTTTGGCCTTAATGACCTTGCCGTTTTTTGCAATTCTGACCAGTGTCCCTTTATGAGGTAATAACTCAGGAACGCTTCAACGGATCCTAGCGATTCTGAGATTGTTTTTTCGTGACATATTGGGCTTCATGTTAGTGGTAAATTTAGGTCGATAATTTCTGAGTTTATTTGTGAAAAAAACAGAAATTTGGCGAAAATTTTGAAAATTTCGCAATTTTCACATTTTGAATTTTTATTCTGTTAAACCAGAGAGGTATGTGACACAAAACAGTTAATAAATAACATTTCTCACATGTCTACTTTACATCAGCACAATTTTGGAAACAAATTTTTTTTTTGCTAGGAAGTTATAAGGGTTAAAATTTGACCAGTGATTTCTCATTTTTACAACAAAATTTACAAAACCATTTTTTTTAGGGATCACCTCACATTTGAAGTCAGTTTGAGGGTTCTATATGGCTGAAAATACCCCAAAGTGACACCATTCTAAAAACTGCACCCCTCAAGGTGCTCAAAACCACATTCATGAAGTTTATTAACCCTTCAGGTGTTTCACAGCAGCAGAAGCAACATGGAAGGAAAAAATGAACATTTAACTTTTTAGTCACAAAAATGATCTTTTAGCAACAATTTTTTTATTTTCCCAAGGGTAAAAGGAAAAACTGGACCACGAACGATGTTGTCCAATTTGTCCTGAGTACGCTGATACCTCATATGTGGGGGTAAACCACTGTTTGGGCATACGGCAGGGCTTGGAAGGAAAGGAGCGCCATTTGACTTTTTGAATGAAAAATTGGCTCCAATCTTTAGCGGACACCATGTCGCGTTTGGAGAGCCCCCGTGTGCCTAAACATTGGAGCTCCCCCACAAGTGACCCCATTTTGGAAACTAGACCCCCCAAGGAACTTATCTAGAAGCATAGTGAGCACTTTAAACCCCCAGGTGCTTCACAAATTGATCCGTAAAAATGAAACAGTACTTTTTTTTCACAAAAAAATTATTTTAGCCTCAATTTTTTCATTTTCACATGGGCAACAGGATAAAATGGATCCTAAAATTTGTTGGGCAATTTCTGCTGAGTATGTTGATACCTCATATGTGGGGGTAAACCACTGTTTGGGTGCACGGCAAGGCTCGGAAGGGAAGGAGCGCCATTTGACTTTTTGAATGAAAAATGATCTCCATCGCTAGCAGAGACCATGTCACGTTTGGAGAGCCCCCGTGTGCCTAAACATTGGAGCGCTCCCACAAGTGACCCCATTTTGGAAAGTAGACCCCCCAAGGAACTTATCTAGAAGCATAGTGAGCACTTTAAACTCTCAGGTGCTTCACAAATTGATCCGTAAAAATGAAAAAGTACTTTTTTTTCACACAAAATTTCTTTTAGCCTCAATTTTTTCATTTTCACATGGGCAACAGGATAAAATAGATCCTAAAATTTGTTGGGCAATTTCTGCTGAGTATGTTGATACCTCATATGTGGGGGTAAACCACTGTTTGGGTGCACGGCAAGGCTCGGAAGGGGAGGCGTGCCATTTGACTTTTTGAATGGAAAATTAGCTCCAATCGTTAGCGAACACCATGTCGCGTTTGGAGAGCCCCTGTGTGCCTAAACATTGGAGCTCCCCTACACGTGACCCCATTTTAGAAACTAGACCCCCCAAGGAACTTATCTAGATGCATAGTGAGCACTTATAACCCCCAGATGCTTCACAGAAGTTTATAACGCAGAGCCGTGAAAATAAAAAATAATTTTTCTTTCCTCAAAAATGATTTTTAGCCCAGGATTTTTTAATTTTCCAAGGGTAATAGGAGAAATTGGACCCCAAATGTTGTTGTCCAGTTTGTCCTGAGTACGATGATACCCCATGTGTGGGGGTAAACCACTGTTTGGGCACACGGCAGGGCTCGGAAGGGAAGGCACGCCATTTGGCTTTTTGAATGGAAAATTAGCTCCAATCATTAGCGGACACCATGTCACGTTTGGAGAGCCCCTGTGTGCCTAAACATTGGAGCTCCCTAACAAGTGACCCCATTTTGGAAACTAGACCTCCCAAGGAACTAATCTAGATGTGTGGTGAGCACTTTGAACCCCCAAGTGCTTCGCAGAAGTTTATAACGCAGAGCCGTGAAAATAATAAATGTGTTTCCTTTCCTCAAAAATATTTTTTTAGCCCAGAATTTTTTATTTTTGCAAGGGTAACAGGAGAAATTGGACCACAAAAGTTGTTGTCCAGTTTCTCCTGAGTACGCTGATACCCCATATGTGGGGGTAAACCACTGTTTGGGCACATGCCGGGGCTCGGAAGGGAAGTAGTGACGTTTTGGAATGCAGACTTTGATGGAATGCTCTGCGGGCGTCACGTTGCATTTGCAGAGCCCCTGATGTGCCTAAACAGTAGGAACTCCCCACAAGTGACTCCATTTTGGAAACTAGACCCCCCAAGGAACTTATCTAGATGTGTGGTGAGCACTTTGAACCCCCAAGTGCTTCGCAGAAGTTTATAACGCAGAGCCGTGAAAATAATAAATGTGTTTCCTTTCCTCAAAAATATTTTTTTAGCCCAGAATTTTTTATTTTTGCAAGGGTAACAGGAGAAATTGGACCCCAAAAGTTGTTGTCCAGTTTCTCCTGAGTACGCTGATACCCCATATGTGGGGGTAAACCACTGTTTGGGCACATGCCGGGGCTCGGAAGGGAAGTAGTGACGTTTTGGAATGCAGACTTTGATGGAATGGTCTGCTGGCGTCACGTTGCATTTGCAGAGCCCCTGATGTGCCTAAACAGTAGAAACACCCCACAAGTGACCCCATTTTGGAAACTAGACCCCCCAAGGAACTTATCTAGATGTGTGATGAGCACATTCAACCCCCAAGTGCTTCGCAGAAGTTTACAACGCAGAGCCGTGAAAATAAAAAATCATTTTTCTTTCCTCAAAAAAGATGTTTTAGCAAGCAATTTTTTATTTTCACAAGGGTAACAGGAGAAATTGGGCCCCAATGTTTGTTGCCCAGTTTGTTGTGAGTACAGTGATACCCCATATGTGGGGGTAAACCACTGTTTGGGCGCACGTCAGGGCTCGGAAGGGAAGTAGTGACATTTGAAATGCAGACTTTGATGGAATGGTCTGCCGGCGTCACGTTGCATTTGCAGAGCCCCTGATGTGCCTAAACAGTAGAAACACCCCACAAGTGACCCCATTTTGGAAACTAGACCCCCCAAGGAACTTATCTAGATGTGTGATGAGCACATTCAACCCCCAAGTGCTTCGCAGAAGTTTACAACGCAGAGCCGTGAAAATAAAAAATCATTTTTCTTTCCTCAAAAAAGATGTTTTAGCAAGCAATTTTTTATTTTCACAAGGGTAACAGGAGAAATTGGGCCCCAATGTTTGTTGCCCAGTTTGTTGTGAGTACAGTGATACCCCATATGTGGGGGTAAACCACTGTTTGGGCGCACGTCAGGGCTCGGAAGGGAAGTAGTGACATTTGAAATGCAGACTTTGATGGAATGGTCTGCGGGCGTCACGTTGCATTTGCAGAGCCCCTGATGTGCCTAAACAGTAGAAACACCCCACAAGTGACCCCATTTTGGAAACTAGACCCCCCAAGGAACTTATCTAGATGTGTGATGAGCACATTCAACCCCCAAGTGCTTCACAGAAGTTTACAACGCAGAGCCGTGAAAATAAAAAATCATTTTTCTTTCCTCAAAAAAGATGTTTTAGCAAGCAATTTTTTATTTTCACAAGGGTAACAGGAGAAATTGGGCCCCAATGTTTGTTGCCCAGTTTGTTGTGAGTACAGTGATACCCCATATGTGGGGGTAAACCACTGTTTGGGCGCACGTCAGGGCTCGGAAGGGAAGTAGTGACATTTGAAATGCAGACTTTGATGGAATGGTCTGCGGGCGTCACGTTGCATTTGCAGAGCCCCTGATGTGCCTAAACAGTAGAAACACCCCACAAGTGACCCCATTTTGGAAACTAGACCCCCCAAGGAACTTATCTAGATGTGTGATGAGCACGTTCAACCCCCAAGTGCTTCACAGAAGTTTACAACGCAGAGCCGTGAAAATAAAAAATCATTCTTCTTTTCTCAAAAATTATGTCTTAGCAAGTAATTTTTTATTTTTGCAAGGGTAACAGGAGAAATTGGACCCCAACAGTTGTTGCCCAGTTTGTCCTGAGTACGGTGGTACCCCAAATGTGGGGGTAAACCACTGTTTGGGCACACGTCGGGGCTTGGAAGGGAGGGAGCACCATTTGACTTTTTGAATGCAAGATTGGCTGGAATCAATGGTGGCGCCATGTTGCGTTTGGAGACCCCTGATGTGCCTAAACAGTGGAAACCCCTCATTTCTAACTTCAACACTAACCCCAACACACCCCTAACCCTAATCCCAACTGTAGCCATAACCCTAATCCCAACCCTAACCCCAACACACCCCTAACCACAACCCTAACCCCAACACACCCGTAACCCTAATTCCAACCCTAGCCCTAATTCCAACCCTAACCCTAAGGGTATGTGCCCACGTAGCGGATTCGTGTGAGATTTTTCCGCACGACTTTTGAAAAATCTGCAAGTAAAAGGCACTGCGTTTTACCTGCGGATTTACAGCAGATTTCCAGTGTTTTTTTGTGCGGATTTCACCTGTGGATTCCTATTGAGGAACAGGTGTAAAACGCTGCGGAATCCGCACAAAGAATTGACATGCTGTGGAAAATACAACGCAGCGTTTCTGCACGGAATTTTCCGCATTATGGGCACAGCGGATTTGGTTTTCCATAGGTGTACACGGTACTGTAAACCTGATGGAAAACTGCTACGAATTCGCAGCGGCCAATCCGCTGCGGAGCAGCGGCCAATCCGCTGCGGATCCGCGGCCAATCCGCGGCGGATCCGCGGCCAATCCGCGGCGGATCCGCGGCCGATCCGCTGCGGATCCGCGGCCGATCCGCTGCGGATCCGCGGCCGATCCGCTGCGGATCCGCTGCCAAATCCGCACATGCCATAACCCTAACCCTACCCGTAACCCTAACCCTAGATCTAACCCTAACCCTAGTTCTAACCCTAACCCTAGTGGAAAAAATAAAAATAAAAAAATATTTTCTTTATTTTATTATTGTCCCTATCTATGGGGGTGATAAAGGGGGGGGGTTTATTTATTATTTTTTTTATTTTGATCGCTGTGGTAGAAACTACCACAGCGATCAAAATGTACCTGTAAGGAATCTGCCGGCCGGCGGGCGTACTGAGCATGCGCCCGCCATTTTGGAAGATGGCGGCGCCCAGCGAGGAGACGGCCGGACACCGGGAGGATCGGTAAGTATGAAGGGGTGGTGGGGGGGTGGATCTGAGCACAGGGGGGGTGATCGGAGGACGGGGGGAGCGGACAGCAGGACGGGGGAGCGGGCAGGAGCACGGGGCAGCGGAGCACAGGACGGAGGGGACCGGACCACGCACCGGAGCACTGGGGGGGCGATCGGTGGGGTGGGGGGTGGTCACTTCAGGTTTTCCAGCCATGGCCGATGATATTGCAGCATCGGCCATGGCTGGATTGTAATATTTCACCTGTTTTTTAGGTGAAATATTACAAATCGCTCTGATTGGCAGTTTCACTTTCAACAGCCAATCAGAGCGATCGTAGCCACGGGGGGGTGAAGCCACCCCCCCTGGGCTGAAGCACCACTCCCCCTGTCTCTGCAGATGGGGTAAAATGGGAGTTAACCCCTTCACCCGATCTGCAGGGACGCGATCATTCCATGACGCCACATAGGCGTCATGGGTCGGATTGGCACAGGTTTTCATGACGCCTATGTGGCGTCATGGGTCGGGAAGGGGTTAAAGGAAATAACCCAGTGACCACAAAAAGTAATGACTAGCCAGCCCCCAATATCAATTTCACTTTGAAGGGTTAAATATGGCCACACAGTTCTGTAATTTAGTTAAGGACTCTAATATCTCATGAAACATTACAATACTGTGACATGTCAGTAAGTCCTCTAAAATACGGCAATTCACATCATAGCCACTTGAAGGACACACATAGACATATTTATCATTGGCTATCTCAAAATATGTAGATTTTATCAATCTGGTAATCTCATACCACACATCTATTTTGAGTCAAAAGACGTATTAATAAAGAATATTTTGTGAAAGTTTGGTTTACCAGACAACGCAACCAAAAGTAAGGTGTTATGGACTGAACAGGGTTGGAGTAGTGGTATTGCAGCCACTAGGGGCAGCACCAGCAGGTAGCATTTTCAGAAATAACCAAGGGGTTGGTACACAGGAGCAGCAATGTAGTTTAAAGGATCAGCAAGTGGCGTAGTCAGGAATAGCCAAAAAGCCGGTAAACATAACAGCAATGTATAAACCTACAAATGAAAGGCTTAATTGAAGGCGCTTCTCAAAGCAGTACAAAATCGAAACAGAAAACGGAAGCCGATGCCATATGGTAAACTGAATCAAAACTTTATTAACAAAAAAATCTAAAATAGTGTAAAAATGTAAAAATGGAGATACAAATACAAAATTCAACTGTCCAATTGGGTAATACACCCATTAGTAATTAATTTCATCATACATCGCTCATCCCTCATCTCTAGTTGTTAAAAATATTCCATGTATGGCGCCTCCACCCAAAATTCACATATGGAAGAAATATGTACAATTTTAAATAACTAATTAAGATTTGGATAAAAACTTCCATAGGATTGATATATTAAAGCATTAAGTCCCCAAATGCTGTGTGGGAGTGTAAGCTAGTATCTAATATGTAAAAGGATTGCAACAATACTAGACTATTTAAATGCACATAAAGGAGTATATATATATATATATATATATATATATATATATATATATATATATATATATATATATTTATGCTACACAGAAGTCTTCACTATTATTCACTGGTTTGACTATATGAGATCTTTGTTAGTTAAGCATACAGATAACAGTATGAAGGATCACCAATTAAATAAAGTGCACTATCATTAGCATATGTGTCAGATTAGGGCTGACGCCTCTAATGCAGCAATAGACGTGATAGCAATAGGTGTTGATAAGAGAACAAAGGGATAGCATGTTAGTATAAGTAAGGGTACCGTCACACAGTGCCATTTTCATCGCTACGACGGCACGATTCGTGACGTTCTAGCGATATCGTTACGATATCGTTGTGTCTGACACGCTACTGCGATCCGGATCCCCGCTGAGAATCGTACGTCGTAGCAGATCGTTTGAAACTTTCTTTCGTCGTCTAGTGTCCCGCTGTGGCGGCATGATTGCATCGTGTGACACAGGTTGTATACGATGTGCGCACAGTAACCAACGGCTTCTACATCGCAAATACGTCATGAAATTATCGCTCCAGCGCCGTGTATTGCAACGTGTGACCGCAGTCTACGACGCTGGAGCGATAATCATACGACGCTGCAACGTCACGAATCGTGCCGTCGTAGCGATGAAAATGGCACTGTGTGACGGTACCCTAAGTAAATGGTGTACAACCTGATGAGGCAGTCCAAATCCCGGATGCGCGTTTCGCGTGCAGCTTCTTCCTGGGGGTTCACTCACACACATAGGAACCCCCCTAGGAAGAAGCTGTACGCGAAACTCGCATAGGAATTTGGACTGCCTGATCAGGTTGTACACCATTTACTTACTTATACGCACATGCTATCCTTTTGCTCTCTTATCAGCACCTATGGCTATCACATCTACTACTGCATTAGAGGCGCCAGCCCTAGTCTGAGACATATGCTAATGATAGCTCTATCCGTGTGGCAGCATCTAGAGATCACAAAATAGCACCATGCATTTTATATCTTTTTGATTGCGTGTTATTCCACTTTTTGTTCAGCGGTATGGTGATAAAGCATTGTTTTTTGCCTTGTTTTTTATATTTTTATGGTGTTTACGAAAGGGCTTAAATAGTAGGACAGTTTTATTGGTTGGGTCGTTGCAAACACGGCGATACCAAATATGTGTACTTTTATTGTTTTGGTTTTTTTCCATTCAAATATTTATTTAGAGATAGGCAAATTGTCTCTTCAGAGAGGAAGACGACTAGAACTCTAGTGCCACCTATTGGAAGTAGCAATCCTAACAGTCAATGTCGACCCTTTAACGAGCCTTGTCACATGACTTGTCACAATTTGCAGACACTATGTTTTGGGGTACGACCACTCATCAGTGCAAAGTGGAGATCTGGTTCGGCTGATTGAGAGGAATCTGACCGGTTGACTGTTAGGATTGCTACTTCCAATAGGTGGCACTTGAGTTCTAGTCCTCTTCCTCTCTGAAGAGACAATTTGCATATTTCCCAGAGGAGCATTGCGGCTTTAAGTGTCCTCACCTCAACATGCTTAACATGTCACTCTCCGCAAGGAGAAATTATGCTTCCTGGATCCCTATATTTAGTGTTCAAGGTCTACATGTTGACCGCTGGGGGTGGGGAAAACCTAACAAAGATGTGATGTGTGAGGCTCAAAGCCGACTCAGATGGATCTCTCGACTGGTAGGGCAAGCTAACGTGCGTGACCTGTCTCAAGACCCCGAGTGTATGACAGGTGTTCAACCCCACAAGTTTGACAGAGGGGGGGGTATGTGATGTAGTAACCCCTGCTGCAGCTAGGGGGCACTGTAGGTGCTCCTCGGGATGCGCATAGAGGCATATCTGTGATTATGATGGTGAATCAGTGAACGGCAGGATTGTAAATGGCCGGTACGTGGTGCAGAGGGAGTCTGCTCTGTAAGACTGAAGTAAGTTGTTCTGTGAGCTGTAGTTCCACAAGTATTTGTGTAGTTTTAAAGGGAGGCTTGCAGGGTCTGTAGTGGAGAGTGTTTGGATCTGTATGGTCCATGTGCAAGGTCCTGTAAGCCTATGTGTTGGGAGTGATATCTCCTTGAATTGCAAGTGGTGGGGCTTTGGCACTGAGAGGCTTGTGTGTTGGGAGATCCTGGGAGCAGAATCGGATCCCTGAATAGCGCATTGACAGGCCTGTGTGTTGAAGGTCCCAAGTGGGGACGGATGTCCTCAACAGCACATGCAGTGGCCTGTGTGTTGGATGGTCCCAGGTGGGGATGGACGTCCTGAAGAGCATACAGAAAAACCATGTATGCAGAGTCTGCAACGGCACTGCGTTGGGGAAGCTACAGCCGATCTGAGGATCTGGACTGTCAGGTGGCCTGGTGAGCAAGGCACTGTTCGGGATGGTGATCCAAATTTGGCAGCTTCCCTGGGAGAGAGAGAACTGACAAGGGGTCAGTGGGTGGAGCAGGAGCTCCCCTAAGGTACCTCCACAGACTGTTGGTGCTTATTGTGTTCCATGAACTAATGAACTGTGTGGCATGCGGTCAACCATGGCAACTGGACGAAGTAAGGTCCAGCATGTTTAGTGTCTGTGATTTAAAGCCGTTCACTATGAAGTGCTGTGGAGTATGTGTTAGCCTGTGATATATAACATGGCCTCAAGTGGTTTATGACTTGTAAATAAACCAAATTGACTATTTTGATGAGAAAAACCATGCCTGTCTACATTTATCCTGTTGCCAAGCGAGTGTCCCCCAACACACTCAGTAAGTGCTATCTTACAGGTAGTAGCCTAACCACTCACTGATATGACTAAGAAGGGGATGGACTTTTCCTGGTGGTCCAATCCTGCCAGGGAGGCATTTGACACATTGAAGAGGTGTTTTGCTTCTTTGCCGATTCTTATTAAGCCTGATGTCACTCAGCCTTTCATTGTGGAGTTGCATGCATCCGAGGTGGGAGTAGGGGCTGTTTTGTCGCAGGGTGAGCCTCCTGATAAATGGCAACCATATGCATACTTTTCTAAAAAACTTTCACCAGCGGAGAAAAACTATGATATTGGTAAAAGGAAACTCTTAGCTATCCCATGGGCTTTTGAGGAGTGGAGTAATTTTTGGAGGGAGTGGTTCACCCAGTGAAGGTGATCACTGACCATAAGAATCTGGTTTACTTGGAGTCGACAAAACGTCTTAGATCTCGCCAGGCAAGATGGGAAATATTCTTTACCAGGTTTATCTTCTTTGTTACTTTTAGGCCGGGTAGCAAAAATGTTAAGGCAGATGCTTTGTCCCATTGCTTTCCTGGGGAAGGCGATAAGTGCAAACCAGTACCTATTTTACAAAAAGGGGCAGTGATGCTCCAGTCTTGAAAGAGAGGTTGCTGATACTCAGGGGTACGCCCCTGCTACCTGTCAATTTGTTAAACTGTTTGCTGGCTGGACATCCGGGGAATAAAGCAACCGTGGATCTACTTAGTCGCCGTTTTTGGTGGCCAGGTGCTTATAAGGATGTTTGGGAGTATGTGGCCGCCTGCAGTATCTGTGAGCATTCTAAGACCTCACATACTCGTTCATCAGGGGCTCTCCAACCATTGGAGATTCCTAGCAGACCTTGGACTCATTTGTTGGTCAATTTTATTACGAATCTACTTGTGTCTGCAGGGAGCATTGTAATCCTGGTGGTGGTGGACAGGTTCAGTATAATGTCTCATTTTATTGCTTTGCCAGCTGTGTGTAATGCCAAAACTCTGGCACAAATCTTCGTCAAGGAAATAATCAGACTGCATAGGATTCCTACCAATATTGTTATGGATCAGTGGGTGCAGTTTATCTCCAAATGCTGGAGAGCATTTTGCACCCATCAGGGGATCCATTTGTCTTTTTCTTTGGCTTTTCACCTGCAGTCTAACAGGCAGACTGAACGGGTTAATCAGAATTTAGAGACATATCTTAGATGTTTTGTGTCTGAGAATCAGGAGGACTGGGTGACCTACTTACCATTGGCTGAATTTGCAGTTAATTGCTGTCAGGAATCAACCGGTAAGTGCTAGTTTTTCAGGGCATATGGTTTCCATCCACAGTTTAGTTCGTTCAATGGTGATCGCCCTTCTGGTTTAGCAGAGGAGGAATGTTTTTTTTCTTCTATTTCTACGATATGGCAGGGGGTGATTAATAATTTATGAAAGATGGGTTCCAAATATAAGAATGTTGCTGATTGCAGATGTTTGGTGGGTTGGTGACTTGGTATGGCTGTCCTCAAGGAACATTAAGCTAAAGGTCCCATCATGAAAATGGGTCCCAGGTTTATTGGTACTTATAAGATCTTAGCCGTCGTCAATCTGGTAGCATTCCGCCTTGCTCTGCCACCTACTTTTAAAATTCTTAATATTTTTTACCTTTCACTTCTCAAAAAGTACATGGCATCTGCAGAATCTTCACCTCTGCCACCTTCTCCTGTCATTATCGATGGTAATCTGGAATTCCGGATTGCAAAGGTCTTAGACTCTTGTCTTGTTCATCACTTCTCGTCACTTCAAAACTTTGGTACATTGGAAGAGGTATGGTCCTGAGGAGAGTATGTGGGTTCCAGCTTCTGATGTCCATGCAGCAAGACTGGTTTGGACCTTTCATGTGGCACACCCAGATAAACCAGGCCCTGAGGTTCCGAAGGTCCCTCGTAGAAGGGGAGTACTGACACAGAGTTACCATGACAGAGCAGTGCCAGAAGATCACAGTGTCTGATGGTTCCTGCTTCGCCTCAGAAAAGAAGCACTTCTCCGGTGTATTAAATGTGTTTGTTTTCATTCAGTAGGACAGAGGTAATCGGCCATGTGGAAATCCCGGCATTCAGCTGTGCTCGGTTAGCCACTCCTCTCTCTTTTAAAAGCTAGGCCTTCTGGCGAGGTCCTTGTCTTAGCACTTGCTACATAGATCTGGAAAGTGAGGAGCTGGTGTTTGAAGAGCTGGAGGAGTTTATTTTGCGACTGTTGCTTGGTTTGTACGCTTGAAAATTCCTCATCCTTACCTGCCTTATTTTCTTCCCCCATCGTTCACACACTGGTGAATATCTCTGTTATTTGTGATAGTATATTTTGTGTGAGTGGAATTTTCATTTACCCTTGTCTTTGTTCTCCTGTCTGTCGGGTTGGTGTACTGTGGTACACGGTAGTGCCTCTCTTCCCTGAGTGGGGGAAGGGGACAGATGCAGTGCTGCAGCTAGGAGAGAGGGCAAGGGCGGAGACCCCGGCATCCTCGCCATCTGAGGTATCCCCGGGAACAGGGCGAGCTAGGGTGCCCCCTAGTGCTAGGGCCAGGAAAGGTGTCCTTGGTCCCAGTTTAATTGCCAGTCCTACTGTGACATATAGACTGTTCATGTCTTTGTCAGTGGTAAAACTTACAAAATCAGCAAGGGATCAAATGCTTATTTTCCCCACTGTATATAACTTGTATGTGTAAGTTGTATGAGGGCTTAATTTTTATGGGAAATGCAGTCTTTTGATCCATACTGTGTTGTGATTTTTACTATTTTATATTTATTAGGGGTGGGACAAGATAAAAGAAAACTTTTTTTTTCCGTTTTGTTGCTCAGTGCTCTTGTAAACATTTTTATATTTCCTTTGCTTGAACAGATAGGCATGTATGTTGAAATAAAATTTGCATATTTTTTTATTCAGCTATCTGCATTTCAGGAAAGTAGTGTGATTTAATCTCTGTTTTTTATATTTTGAAAAAATGGTTTAATATACTTTTACATTTTCTTGGTTCTTTTAAGGGATTTTAACCAATGCTTACTTGATTGCTTGCTATAATATTGGAATATTACAGTCTATTGCACTATTACACCTATTTGCAATAAACTGTAAAATACACCTATACAATACACTAAGACTGAGATTAATATTTTAGTTTATCAAAATCTACTCAGCTCTGCTACATCACTGGACTCTGCTGCATTACTCTATTGAACCACCTTATCTGCTACTGCTATTTACTTTTCTAGATGCCATCCAGCTTCTACATCCACTTTAGCTCCAATTAAAGTTGACTGCTACACCTACAAGTTCTTCTCACTAAATTAGAATATCGTCAACTTGATGGACCTAGCTCTTTTTTCAACCTATGTAGCTATGTAACTACAGATGCTTCTAATAAAATTAGAATATCATCAAAAAGTTAATTTGTTTCAGTTCTTCAATGCAAAAAAATGAAACTCATATTATATAGAGTAGTTACAAACAGAGTGATCATTAACAAGTGTTTATTTCTGTTAATGTTGATGATTATGACTTACAGTCCATGAAAACCCAAAAGTCATCATCTCAGTAAATTAGAACAGTTAACAAAAAACACCTGCAAAGGCTTCCTAAGCTTAATCTGTTTCAGTAGGCTCCCCAATCATGGGGAAGACTGCTGACTTGATAGATGTCCAGAAGGCAGTCATTGACACACTCCTCAAGGAGGGTAAGCTACAACAGATCATTGCTAAATAAGCTAGCTTTCCACAGAGTGCTATATCTAAGCACACTAATGAAAAATTGAGTGGATGGGAAAAGTGTGGTAGAAAAATGTGTAAAAGCAACCTGTATAACCATAGCCTTAAAAAGATTGTTAAGAGAAGGCGCCATTCAAAAATTTTGGGGATATTTACAAGGAGTGGACTGTTGCTGGAGTCATTGCTTCAAGAGCCACCACACGCAGATGTACTGTATCCAGGACATGGGCTACAAGTGTAGCATTCCTTGTATCAAGCCACTCATAACGAATAGACAATGCCAGAAGCGCCTTACCTGGGCCATGGAGAAAAAGAACTGGACTGTTGCTCACAGGTCCACAGTGTTGTTTTCAGATAAAAATAAATTTTGCATTTCATTTGGAAATCAAAAGGTCCCAGAGTCTGGAAAAAGAGTGGAGGGGCACAAAATCCAAGCTGCATGAGGTCTAGTTCAAAGTTTCCACAATCTATAATGGTTTGGGGAGCCATGTCATCTGCTGGTGTAGGTCCACTGCATTTTATCAAGACCAAAGTATGTGCAGCCACCTACCAGGAAATTTTAGAGCACTTCATGCTCCCCTCTACTCATAAGCTTTTTGGAGATGGAAATTTAATTCTCCTGCAGAACTTGGCACCTGTCCACACTGCCAAAAGTACCAATACCTGGTTTAAAACAACAGTATCAATGTGCTTGATTGGCCAGTAAACTCGTCTGACCTTAACCTCATAGACATTCTATGGGGTATTGCCAAGAGGACGATGAGAGACACCAGACTCAACAATGCAGATGAGCTGAAAGCTGCTATCAAAGCAACCTGGGCTTCAATAAAACCTTGGCAGTGCAACAGGCTGATCGCCACCATGACACGCCGCATTGATGCAGTCAGTGTTAGACTGATACCCCACTCCCACTCTTAGCCATGCTACGAAGTACCGAAGGACCAAGATTGCAATCTGAGGAAGGAGAGGCTGCAGAAATATGAGAGTTGTTAAAATGATGTGCAATTATGAGTTACACAAACATTATTGTGATATTTTAAACAGTTTACCACCAGACTTACAATACAAATTGATGAACTAGAGCCATATTGAAACAGCACAGTAACATAATGTTTTGGAGAGAGGGAAGCTTAATCAATTAAGTAAATTTCAGAAACTATAATTTAGCAATGCCTTAAAAGTAATAATAATAATAATAATAATAATAGTAATTAATATTATTGTTATTATTCATAAATTTAGTAGTGCACATGTAATCAATAGTGTTATATCAGTTTTGATCACATATAGATTGACACAATTAAAGATAAAATTACAATTCCACATGCAAACACATTTAAGTTTTTAAGATGGATATAATATTTTATGTTTTAAATTGATACAGAAATTTGGAATTCTGCAAACTGGAACAAATATGATTTAACTTTGCATAAAACATTAGTTTAAAGTACCTTTTTTCAGTGTGCGATAATATCTGTCTTTCACGTTTCAATTTGAAAGCTAGGGAAATGAGGAAAACTTTCATATGGCTATAATCTAGCCTACCAAGCAAAAAATAGTAGCTATCACGATGAATTTTCATCTTGCCCCGTTAATGAGTCTCTGACTAAAGTTAATGCTCCTTGAGGACATGAATCTCAGAAGCCCAGATACAGAATAAAAGCAATGGACATTAGTTTGAGGCTTAGAACATTCTCAAGAGGCCCCAGTAGGTAAAAGTTTAGCTATAAATTGACAAGCAACCTTGTTTGCCCTTCGGCTGTCCAGAGTTTATGAGAAGATATGGAATAGGTATTTATAAAATAATTCAATGACTTGATTTTACTTAAATGTAAGACGGGATGTTTAACCTTGCAACTTAGGATATAATTTTAAATAAAAAAAAATATTTTGTCCTGATATGTAACAGAAAAATTTGCAATATGCAAGACTAAATTAATATATCATAATGAACATAATTCATAAAGGTTTTTTTGACATTTTCTTTTGTTTTAGAAATAAATTAACCCGTTCCCTACATGGCCAATTTCAATATGTGCATTTTGGGTTTTAGATCCGATTCTTCTAAGAGCCATAGGCTTTTCACTTTTTGGTCCGCAAAGAGGTATGAGAGCTTGTTGCTTGGAGATGGAATTATACTTTTTAATTACACCATTAATTTTACCATGTTGTGCACCAGTGCATGAAAAAAATGTGTGGTGAAGTTGCAAAAAACACACAATTCTGACATTATTTTTGGCCGTTGTTGTTATGCAGTTCATTATGTGGTCAAAATTACCTAGCAGCATGATTTATAATATCAATATAACAATGGCAATTTCAAATTTGTCAAGTTTTTTTGATTAATTAAGTGGTGAAGAAAATAGGATTTTTTTTTTTTTAATTTTTGATTGTGTCACCATTTTCCGAGACTCATAACATTTCATTTGTTGGTTAAGGTCCTTTCTGTTTCAGAGGTCTTAGAATATTTGGTTTTGGATAGATATCTACTGTACAAGCCTTTTCCCCAGAACTATGCAAGTGTGTTGCCCATGGAAACACCAACATTTTGGATGAGCTGGTGGAATGGTTTGTGCACCGTAGGCCTTGATCCAGAAGTCAAAATTATTACATGAGCTTGCCATGCAGTCGGTTGTCCTAAATGTAATGGTAATAAAAATTGCACTCAAAGTGGATTAAGGCCCTAAATCTAGAGGCTGGTATGATAGATCCGAAAGACATCAGCTGGACTCACAAATAGCTGAGCTTATAATATGATTCAGGCATAAGAAACCAGGACATATGGCTGCAAACAGTCCTTTAAATGCTTAACCAATGCAATGTGATATAAGTGTGCTTAAAAAAATAAATCCATGCTTGCAGAAATAGTGTGTTATGCAGTATCCACAAAAAATTTTGGTAGACATTTGTGTTCATTAACGGTAGAAGAGAAAGATGTGCAGGCTCGGTCATATTGGTTAGGGCCTGTTTTCTAAACCCTAGTAGAGTACAGTCTTACATCATAGGGGTTACCTCTATACATGGTGACATTCATGAATACAAAACTGTACTCGTGGATATGAAAACCTGCAATGAGGTGGTAACCTGCCTGAGGGCAGTTGTACCATCCCTCCATTACAATATAATACTTGTCAGGGGTCACATTGGCGTATCCTTACATGGAAATGCAAAGTGACCTACAGTATCATGCAAGCAAACAAGGAGGTAACTTTGTTGAACAATTAGTAGTACCCAAGCTAGAGTATATAGGCAAACTGTGTTAGGCCCATGGGAATTTGATTTGTGGACATCTTGGGTTTGAAGAAACAAGAGAATGTATCTAAATAGCTGTTTATGGCCCAGTCTAATAGCTGATGCTAGATTATTATTGTGCCCCCTGACCACACTGCCAGTATTCAGCACTCTCCCCAATTTTTTAAGTCCACTGTTGCCTCTATGAATAGTTGAAGCGCAATTTGAAAGGATTGTCATAGATCTGGTGGGCCCTATTGCTACATTTGTTTAATGACATATGTACCGTATTTTTCTAACCATAAGACGCACTTTTTTCCTCCAAATTGGGGAGGAAAGTGTGGGTGTGTCTTATGGTAGGGATGTAGCATGTGGGGAGGGGGGCAGCAGCGAGTGGAATCACACTGTTATCCCACTTCAGGCGGCAGAAAAATGTCCCAGCTGCCCGGAATCAGCGCTGGTGAAACCATGTGGTCCCGATGATTAAGTGCAGTAAATATTCATTAGCTGCTTCCCCGCCAACCTATCAGCTGAGCAGTGAGCCGGGAGCAGCAAATGAATACTGCACTTAAGCAGCGACACACATGGCTTCCCCAGCGCTGGATTCTTGCAGCAGCTGGGGAGATCTGTGGGTCCGGGGGAGGAGGAGGCAGCAGCAGCAGGGGCCAGAGGAGAGGAGATCGCTGCTACCTGCCTGGGCTGGACGCTGAGTGCTGTGCACAAGGAGGACCTGTGTGATGTCAGAAGTGGGCGGGCTGGAGCATCACATGGCAGCTCAAAACCCTCCCTCTTCTTGACATCATCACAGGTCCTTCAGACTCCCCACTAGAATCTGCAGGCTTCCTCTTATAACCTGTGCTGTGGAAAGGCAACAAGAGGGAGGGCTCTGTGTGCAGTCATGAGATGCTTTTACCTCACCACAGTGTGGCCGGCTGCTACAATAAAGCACTCTGCCACTCCTTTGGTGAACTATAACTCCCAGCATGTCATAGGATCTGCAGGACATGCTGGGAGTTATAGTTCTCCCATGGGATTTTAAATCAGTACTCCAGTGTTATTTTGCATTGCTGGAGTGGTGCTTTCAATATAAACCCTGTGCCCCCATTCTTATACTCACCCTCCAGCATCTTCATATAGTACTTCACAGCACCACACTGGTCCCGCAGCTTCCAACATAATAACATACTATTATATGTGGTGTTATTATATATTATAGTATGTTATTTATGTTATTAAATATTTTACCACATTTTTTTGCTTCAAATATTTTTTTCCCTACTTTCCACCTCTAAAACCTGGGTGCGCCTTATAGTCCGGTGCGTCTTATAGTCCGAAAAATACAGCATATTCTTGTAAACATAGACCTTTCAACTAGATATTTTGAAGCTATACCTCTAAGGATTATGGCTGAAAAAAACAATGCCAGAGAGCTGGCACAAGTGTTTAGTAGAGTTGGAATCCCTAAAGAGATTTTAATGAATCAGGGTACCCTATATATGTCAAAGGATACCAGAATATATGTCAAAGGATACCAGCAAACTATGTTCATTATTTAGGATCAAGCATCTTCATATGTCAGTCTACCACCCTCAGATTTATTAAAACCCTTAAAAGTATGTTGAGAAAAGTGGTTGACTAAAATGGTGGAATCGTGATTCACCCACGACTGTTAACCCGTTAAATGTCACTGTTAATTTCTTACAGCTGCACTTAATGTGATCATGTAGGATGCGTGTCACTAATCCTGCCCATCAGTGACCTTGTCACATGATGGGTCACTGATAGGTCGTCATGACAACAAGAGGTCTGCAGCAAACTTCTATGGTTGTCATAGCCAGAATGCTATGAGTGCCGCCCAGTGGTCGACGCTCATAGCAAGTAAGAATTTCTGCTACACACAGGTGATCTGATCACCGCCTGTGTGTGGCAGAAGTGTTTGGTCAACTTCAGTTTCTAGTCAGCCATAAAGACTATTGAAGTATGCAAAAAATAAAAGAAAATGTTTTTAAAAATATAAAAAAAATATATAGGTTCAAATCGCCCCATTCAAAATAAAACAAAAATAAAATATAAATACACATTTGAATTGCTGCATTCAGAATAGCCCTAGCTATTAATGGTGAGCGAACGTGCTCGCCACTACTTGTTACTCGCCTGAGTATCACTATGCTCAGTGTACTCGGCGAGCACCGAGCATTTCCGGGATTATTCCGTGGTAACTGGTGTCTCCACCCAGCATTTTTGGCAGACTTTAGAGACCCAATCATGGTGCAGGGATTGTCTGCCAGGCCATGAAACGCCGCAGCCATCTCTGTTGTGGTTGTGCAGTGATTGGCTTGGCCGCACAGCATCATCCCTAGTATAAGAGACCTGGCGCCGCCCTGCTCACCGCATTCTGCTCCGGATTCAGCAAGAGTAGGGAGAGCTGCTGCCGAGATAGGGTCAGAATCATGGTTTTTAGAGTTAGTGTAGGTCTGCATCTCTTAAATCCACAACTCTTGAGAAACCACCAGTTCTTTTTAGGTCTAATTTGTGAGTCCTGATATTGCAGCGCTAAGTAGGCAGGGCACCGCATATCCACGTCAGTGCAAGGCCTGCAGGCACTATATGTGCGTCCATTGCTCCCACTGCATCTCTCCCGAAGCTCTATAACTGTCTGCCGCTGCAGCAACTTCTTTACTATATACCTAGTTGCATTTTTTTTTCCAAAAATTCACCCCCAAAAAACAAAAATATACAGTCTGTTCTATCAGACTGAGGACTGTTTAAAAATCATAGATTGTCAGGCGTACATAGTATAGTTGTGTGTGTTAGCCTTGTGGCACTTTTTTTGTGTGTGTTTTAAATTCATCGAAAAAGGCCTCATATATTTGCGTGCTCCAAGTTTGGTTATTGTAGGCTGGTGTACCCCTTTTTTTGCTGTCTGATACTCAAATTATATACAGCACTATTTAGCATAAAAAATATAAAAAAAGCCACATATTTGCCAGTGTGGTATTTCTGTGACAGCGCTCATATATCTTCGTGCTTCAAGTTTGGTCATTGTAGGCCGGTGTACTCCTTTTTTTGCTGTCTGATACTCTAATTATCAGGATCCTCGAAGTCTTCTTTTTGTGTCTGTGAGCCTTGTTTGATGTTTAGCGTTAGGACTGGAAAAATGTAAGGACCCTTGACGTGGGTTGTCAGCTTACGTATTGTGGCCCCAATATAAACCAATACCTTGCATAAATTGTATGGTTTTTTGCACTTTATCTTGCAGGGTGACGTTGGACCAAGATGGCTCTGTAAACTGTAGGCCTCTGTTCACACAGCATGCATTTTGTAGCACTGGGCAGCCCGCCTGTTTGTGAGTTAGTAATAGGCTGTAAGCCAGATGCTCTGCCTAGCCTGTGTGAATAATGCCACATATAGACTAGAATCGTTTATCTTTTTGTGCACTAAAATACCAAACAGCCAACACTGGATTGAAAGTGGTTGTTTCATCAGTATTTTTGCACCTGTGTTTTAGCCATCATTAATCGGGTCCACTGCACCCTGCCAGTGCATTTGTTTTGGAGGCCTGAGCAGGTAATCATCTCTGCTTTTTTCTCTGTGTCTTTTTTCAAATTTTTGGAGGATTCTCTAAGTCCTCTTTTTGTGTCTGTGAGCCTTAGGCCGGCTTCACACTCAGCGTATGTAAACACGGTCCGGTTATTACGGCCGTAATACGCAGAAATGTTCCCAAAATAGTGATCCGTATGTCATCCGTAGGCAGGGTGTGTCAGCGTATTTTGCGCATGGCATCCTCCGTATGTAATCCGTATGGCATCCGTACTGCGATATTTTCTCGCAGGCTTGCAAAACCGACATCTAATGGATTTATGTGCTCAAATGTTCGTTAAAACATATATACAGTATATATATATATATATATATATATATATATATATATATATATGTCATTGAGACACATATATATATATTCTGTATTTATATTTAATTCAGCGCGAGATATGTGAAAAGCCGGTAATTCAATTGACGGCTTTTCATTTCTCCTTCCCAAACCCAACAGGATATGAGACATGGTTTACATACAGTAAACCATCTCATATCCCCTTTTTTTGGCATATTCCACACTACTAATGTTAGTAGTGTGAATGTGCAAAATGTGGGCACTCTAGCTTGTAAAATAAAGGGTTAAATGGCAGAAAAAATTGGCGTGGGCTCCCGCACAATTTTCTCTGCCAGAGCAGTAAAGCCAGTGACTGAGGACAGATATTAATAGCCTAGAGAGGGTCCATGGTTATTGGCCCCCCCTGGCTACAAACATCTGCCCCCAGCCACCCCAGAAAAGGCACATCTGGAAGATGCGCCAATTCTGGCACTTGGCCACTCTCTTCCCTCATGAACTGGAGCCTGGTAAAAGTTCCCACGCTCGAGTTCATATGAGGACATCCAGCAGAGGGCGCCTCACCGCAACTCAAGGTAACTACAGGTCACTTCTCTGCAATCCATTCATTCCCGGGGTTTTACAGCCACGAGCACTGCTTTAGCACAGCTCCTGGCTGTAAAATGATTTAACCCCTTCAGATGGATTTACTTCATGGGACTTGATCTGAGCGACAGAAGGTATGAGATATTGTTGTTTTTTTATTTTCCCTTTGTTACAGAACGAGGGTCTTCAGGTGGATTACCAGTATAATAAAATATTACAACAACCTCTGTCTTTATTTCATTAAAATACTTGTAAATAATGTGTGTGTGTTTTATTAACCATTTCGTACTATTGGATTAATAATGGATAGGTGTCATAATTGACGTCTCTCCATTATTAATCTGGCTTAATGTCACCTTACAATAGCAAGGTGACATTAACCCTTCATTACCCCATATCCCACCGCTGCACGGGAGTGGGAAGAGAGAGGCCAAGTGCCAGAATAGGCGCATCTTCCAGATGTGCCTTTTCTGGGGTGGCTGGGGGCAGATGTTTGTAGTCAGGGGGGCCAATAACCATGGACCCTCTCTAGGCTATTAATATCTGCCCTCAGTCACTGGCTTTACCACTCTGGCGGAGAAAATTGCGCGGGAGCCCACGCCAATTTTTTTCCGCGATTTAACCCTTTATTTTACAAGCTACAGTGCCCAAATTTTGCACATATACACTACTAACATTAGTAGTGTGGAATATGCAAAAAAAAGGGATATGAGATGGTTTACTGTATGTAAACCATGTCTCATATCATGTCGGGTTTGTGAAGGAGAAATGAAAAGCCGGCAATTAAATTACCGGCTTTTCTATAGAACACCGCTGCGTATTTCTCGCAAGTCACACTGCTGGTCCGTGTGTAATCCGTATTTTTCTCGCCCCATAGACTTTCATTGGCGATTTTTTTGCACAATACGGTGACAAACGCAGCATGCTGCGATTTTGTACGGCCGTAGAAAACCGTATAATACGGATCCGTAAAATACGGCTGATAGGAGCTGGGCCATAGAGAATCATTGGGCCGTGTGTTATGCGTATTTTACGGGTGTATTTTCTGCGCTCATATGTCCATATAAGTCGCCAGTGTGACGCCGGCCTTACTCTAATTATATACAGCACTATTTAGCATAAAAAAATATAAAAAGGCCGCATATTTGCCAGTGAGGAATTTCAGTGACAGCCCTCATATATCTGCATGCTCTAAGTTTGGTCATTGTAGGCCGGTGTACCCCTTTTTTGCTGTCTGATACTCAAATTATATACAGCACTATTTAGCATAAAAACATATACAAAGGCCACATATTTGCCAGTGTGGTATTTCTGTGACAGCCCTCATATATCTGCGTGCTCCAAGTTTGGTCATTGTAGGCCGTTTTGCCACTGTTTTTGCTGTCTGTTACTCTAATTATATACAGCACTATTTGCCATTTTTTAAAAAAAACTTGCCACATATTTGCCAGTGTGGTATTTCCGTGACAGCCCTCATATATCTACTTGCTCCAAGTTTGGTCATTGTAGGCCATTGTACCCCTTTTTTTGCTGTCTGATGCACAAATTATATACATCACTATTTAGCATAAAAACACATAAAAAGGCCACATATTTGACAGTGTGTTATCGCTGTCAGACGTCTGATGTATGTGTGGCCTACAAAATGTGGAATTCAGGCCTACAGTCAGCTTTATTTGCTGTCTGTTACCATAGTTCAATACGCTATATTAGTTTAAAAAATTAACAAATGCAGGCCACATATCGAACAGTGTGTTATCTTGTTAAAAATACTTCTCTTTCAAGTTGTTATGTCTGCTTCATGACTGTGCTAAATGCTCCAACTACTACTACCAGCATCATTATCTTCTGCCTAGAGGCAGTCACTGCGCACATAGAAAGTCTGAGGAGCAGACTGTGAATGCTTGGGCAGTGCTGTACTCTGTCTCTGTATTACGAATGCGTATGCTACCACCAATAAAAGCGTTACTGCCAGAAAGCGAGGAGCCATGTTCACAATGACCGCCAGAGAGAGTCACCATGTGCTCCATGACCGTGAGTACAGCGCACGTTCGCAGTAGAGACAATTCATGCTCCGTGTTCAGCTTTGCAAAACAACAATTAAAGGGCACAGAGGAATGACATAGGATGTTAATACGGTCAGCAAGGTACTCCTTCAGCATTTTCCCAAACAAAGCACTCCTTGTGAGATTCCCCCATGCCTCAGGGCAAGGGTCATAGGAGGGTCTGAGAAATCTCTCCCTGAACTTTGTCAGTGTTCCACTGCCTCTACTCGATTGGAGTTGTGTCTCTCTCACCTGTACTCCTTGCTTGGCCAACGAACTGTGACCTCTTCTGCCAGCGTTTTCAGATGGGAATTTTTTTAATAATTCAGCAAGATGGGCCCTATGGTCCTCCAACATTGTAGTACATTTGTCTGCCTCTGGAAAAAGAGAAATAAAGTTCTTCTTGTTGCGTGGGTCTAGAAGTGTCATGAATCAGTATTCCCTGTCTGTCACCAAAAAGTTTGAGAACGCGAGGGTGACGGGAAAGGCAGCGGAACATAAACTCAGCCATGCGTTCAAGACTGCTAACAGTCGATACGTCCGTGTCATCTCCAAGAGGACAACTGACCATGCTTTCCTCCTCCTCCTTGTCCTCAAGCCTCCACAACTTTTGACAAACCTCAGTAATATCATTGTAAATACTGCATTGTAAATACATTCCCCTGTAGTTTTTATCTCCCCCACCTCATTGTAGATTGAAAGTTGTCACAAGCAGGTTGTTTTTTTTTTATGGGGGGTTAATTATTGTTATTGTTGTTACTTAGTGCAGATTGTAAGATGTCAAGAGCAGGGTTGTTTTATTTCTGTTTAAGTATTGTATTATTGTTATCGTTGTTACTTAGGACTGTTGTGTTTGAAACTAAATATGTTGACACAAGATAAATAACTCTAAAAAAATAATATTTGAACACAGAGAAGCAGGATGGACATGTTAATTATGGTGTCATTACCGCTCACTATTTTGGTGAATTCCTCAAAATTTTGGAGGATGGTACATGTGTCTGACATCCATGTCCACTCCTGAGATCTTATGTGTGAAGTCAGAACTGAATACCAACAGCCTTGTTGATGCTGGTAGTCAACAACTGCCCTCTTCTGCTCACAAATCCTTTCCAAAATATGCAGTGTAGAGTTCCATTGCATGGTGAGGACATCACACACCAGTCGGTGAGCCAGAAGCTGCAAGTGCTGCAGAAGCATGGCAAGGGCGGATTAAGCTCTAGCTGACTTTCTAAAATGGGTATGCAGAGTCTCGTACTTTTCCTAGCAGATCTGGCACCTTCGAGTCGCTTTTCAGAAAACGTTGAACAATGAGGTTAAACACATGGGCCAGGCATGGCACGTGTGTGAGCTCACCTCGACACAGGGCAGCCACTAGGTTCCAGCCATTTTCACACATGACCATGCCTGGCTGTAGGTTCAGTGGTGTCAGACACACATCTGCCTGCTCTTTCAGAGCTGTCCACAACTCTTCATCATTGTGCGGTTTGTCACCTAAGCATATTAACCTCAGCACAGCCTGTTGCCGCTTGCCTGAGGCAGTGCTGCAGTGCTTCCAGCTTGTGACTGATGTGTTACTTTTGGAGATGGAGGCTGAAGAGAATGTGATGGAGGAGGAGGAGGTGCAGGAGCTGTAGGCTGTGGTGACAACCCAGATTGATGTAGGGCCTGCAATACTCGGGGTTGGGAGAACGTGCACCATCCCAAGGTCGGATTGGGTCCCGGCTTCCACTATGGTAACCCGGTGTGCCTTTAGTGAGATGAACCGTCCCTGACCACAAGCATTTGTCCACGTGTCTGTGGTTAGGTGGACTTTCCCAATAACAGCATTGTGGAGGGCACGGGTAATGTTGTGGAACACAAGCCTGTGTAATGCCAGGACGGCACACCAGTACAAATAGTCCTGCATGTTCTGGGCCTCGGGGTGATCCTCGATTCTGCCCTCTCTTTCAAGATGCATATCCAAGCCCTTGCCTCCTCCTGCCCACTGCAACTCAAAAACATTTCCGGGATCCGTACATTCCAAGAAACTACAAAAATGTTTGTGCACACCCTCATGATCTCCTGCCTCCACTATTTCAATCTTCTACTCTCTGGCCTCCCCCTAGCACTCTTGCACCACTCCAATCTATCCTAAAGTCTGATGCCCGAGTAATCCAACTGTCCCTGTTATTCACAGCCTCTCCTCTCTGCCAGGCCCTTTAGTGCCTTCCAATTGCCCAGAACGCTACAGTTCAAAACCCTAACTATGACAGACAAAGCCTTCCACAACCTGTCTCCTTACATCAGCAACATGGTCTCCCAATGTCCGACTGGGTCATGGCTTCCTCTACGCTAACCCAGTGTGCCGTCAGCAAGATGTACTATCCCTGCCCACATGCACTTGTCCAAGTGTCTGTGTTTAGGTGCACTTTCCCTGTAACAGCATTGTAGAGGGCCTGGGTAATGTTGTTGGACACGTGCTTGCTTGTGTAATGTCGTGACGGCAGACAGGGAAAAATTGTGGCAGCTGGGTAACGAGTACCTTGTAATGGTCACCGGCATCAAGTTGTGGAAAGCTTACATCTCCCATGGGCCTAAAATGCAACATTTCAAGTGCAAGCAGATGAGAAATGTGTGAATTTAGTACTGTGGCATTGGCTGCTTATTTCCTCTTGCGTTCCAAAGACTGGTGTATGGACAACTGAACGCTGAGCTGGGACAAGGACGTGGATGTGCTTGTTGATGGTGCTAGTTGAGTTTGTGTGCAATTGCAGATGCAGTGCATGAGGCATATTTGCATGCACCACGGACAGGGGATTTGCTTGCGCGCACAACATCGGAAGAAGCAGTGGTATCACCCACAGACACTGTTCATGGAGCGTTGTGTTCAACCAACAAAGTTGGGTGCTTTGCTGCCATGTGCCTGATCATGCTTGTGGTTAGGATGGGAGTTTTGCTACCCCTGCTGATGCGGGCATGGCCGTTGATGCAAATGGCCTTTTGGGGGGTTTTCGGCAAAGTCTTTAAAAAACAACCAGAGTGTTACGGGGACATTCAGTGTCTCCCTCTTCCACATCACCTCCTCACCTCGACTACGGTCTTTTGGTGTTCCCTAAGGCTCAGTACTAGGACCCCTACTCTTCTCCATCTACACCTTCGGCCTGGGATAGCTGATGTAATCGCACAGTTTGCAATATCATCAGTACGCCGATGACATGCAGATCTACCTATCTGTACCTGACATTACCTCCTTACTGACCAAAATCGCACATCTTGCCGCTATTTTATCCTTCTTTTATGCTCGCTTTCAAAAAGTGGACATGGACAAAACAAAATATATCATCTTCCAACCATCTCATGCTAAATAGACATGAGAGATGTGTATGCATCATTCGGTACCACTTTATTAAGAGGGAAAGTTTGCCCAAAAGAAAATGAATTTCCAGACATTCACAGCCTTTTTTGCACATTTTTTGCAGCTGTGATCTTCATCTTCTTGGTGTTGATGTGGTAAATTCCAAAGTCGTCATCAATACCATCATCGTCCATATCTTGTAAAGAGGAAATCTGGTGTTTCCAAGGGTTGTGGTTATCTATGTTTAGTGGCATTCCTTTAACAGTGTTCGTTACATTAGAACAAATAATTTTCGACTGTGACATTTGGATATTATTGGTAATATGTATGGGTGAAGATTAAGAAGCTTGTGCCACGGGTGTGTTTATAGTTACAGACGGTGCACTCCTCTTTATACTTAGTTATACTTAGTTTTTTACAAGCATTCATCAGTTTGTTTGGTTTTCCTCCAACACCAATCTGCTTTCTATAATTGAGCATCTCACGAACATGTTGCACTTTGTCCTTTAGACAGACATGTGCATCTTTGGCTTGGCAACATATTTTTGACACACATTTTTTAGGCCGAGTCAAACACTTGCATCTGATACACCGATCTTCTGACGGGCATGAAACACATTCTGGCAATTGGTGGTGGCTAAACGATTAATCATTGTAGGCTGTATCCTGGATCTCATACCTCCCATAGCCACCGCTGTTATTAATCATGTATGTTCCCATTCTTGTCATCACCATGCCCCTTTTCCTGATCTCTTCATCCAACTATTCGTCCGCCATATTTTTACTAAAAACCTTCACCTTCCCAGCAGCAACTGTGTAGGAAACCACTTTACAGTTTTGCAAGGTGTTTATGATGCCCGTAAACAATGTTTCGAAAAATTTTTTCCCCCCCATGGGGAAATGTTTGTCAGCCCATGCACTTAGTGTATGGGCATTACAAGTTTAGTAGACCCGCTCCTTTACAATGGGCCTACTTTTAAATGAGGCCTCCACCTCTCATCATTTTCCACCACTAGATCACCAGGGTTCATGTGTTCCGTGCTGCTACAGACAGTAAATTTTGGAAAGGGTGTCTAGGATGCCCATAGTATGTTTTTAATAAATGTATCCCCCTTGGGGAAATGTTTGTGAGCCCATAGGCACTTGTATGGCATGGGGCATTACAGTGTATGGGCATTACAAGTGTAGGAGACACAATAATTTACATTGGGCCTAGGTTTTAATGAGGCCTTCAGCAATATCTCCTCATTTTCCACCACTAGATCTCCAGGGTTCATGTGTTCCATGCTGCTACAGACAGTTAATTTTTGGGAAAGGGTGTCTAGGATCCACATGAAATATTTTTTAAAAATTAACCACCCATGAGCAAATGCTTGTCAGGCCAGACACTCTATTACAAGTCTAAGAGACCCACATCCCTACATTGGGCCTACTTCTTAACTCTGCCTCCTGCAATGTGTCCTTTACCTGCCACTAGATGACCAGGGTGAACATGCTCAGTACTGTTATAGACCGGTGAATTTTGGGCAAGGGGCCTGTGAAGGCACTAGTATATTTTTAAAAAAGGTACCCCCATTGAGGAATTGTTTGGCATGTTTAAGACTCAGTAACCCACACCACTACATTGGGCCAACTTCTTAACTCTGTCTCCTGCAATGTGTCCTTTACCTGCCACTAGATCACCAGGGTATACGTGCTCTGTATGGTGCATTTTGGGCATGGGGGCTGTGATGGCACTATTTTATTTTGCAAAAAAACGGACCCCACATTGGGGAATTGGGCATTACATTACATTGGGCCTACTTCTTCATTCTGTCTCCTGCAATGTCTCTTGTTTAACTGCCACTAGATGACCAGGGTGAACGTGCTCAGTACTGTTATAGGCAGGTGAATTTTGGGCCAGGAGCCTGTGATGGCACTAGTATATTTTTACAAAAGGTACCCCCATTGGGGAATTGTTTGGCAGCTCATGCACTGCATTACAAGTCTCAGAGACACACACAATTACATTGGGCCTACTTGTTAACTCTGTTTCCTGCAATATCTCTTCCTTGTCTCCGACGACATGAACTGGGTGAACGTGTTCTTTACTTTTAAAGGCCACAGAATTTTGAGCAAGGGGGCTGTGATGGCAATGGTATATTTTTAAAAAAGGTACTCCCCATTGGTGAAACCACATCCTTGTTGGCAAAGACTTCATAACATTTGTGTACCTTAAAGAGTTCACTTGAAAATCTCCTTTTTGTGTTGCCTGGTTGCTCACATTGCACACAATACACTTCATATAAATTTGATAAAGCAATGCTGTTAGTTTGGCTCAGTAGTTCATTACAAATATTTATATTTAACTATATTAGTTTCTCTCCTTGAGAGCCATAACTTTGGCTGCCACAAATGTACAAATACAAATGGCGATTTGGAATCCAGATTAAAACACTGTATACCGAATGCATACAGACAATCACATAGCTGCATTTCTTGTAAATCATTTACAGATGTGACAGACAATGCTTATAGTGACACAATCTTGAGAAATGTTTGTTTATTCACTTCACAAACAGTTCTAAGCCTCTATATGTTTGCTGTTTGTCATTGTAAAACATTAAGATTTACTGAAACTCTGCCTGTGGTGGTTTGATCTAAACCCTTGTGGCTTTTATTGTCTAGAGGTTTATGGCCCCTCATCTGATAACTCCATGATATCTCAGTTTCATCCAACCTTGAAAGGTGGCCATTTGAAGGTCTGGGTGAAACTAGAGTTACCACATAGTGTTAATCACTATATAAGACCAGAGAAACATGACTAAGACAGATGCCAAAACTGGGGTACCTGTACATGTACAGTGTGCTGATACCTGCATAATTGGGGACACCCATGCAGAGTAGGTAATCTCACAGGTGTTCTTTGCCTTGGTGTTGCTTCTCTGATATTCCAGACAGATGATGTTTAAAAGCCTCTTGGTGATGATGTAAGTATACTGTATGTAATTAATCTTCATATATTCATAATCACTATATGTATTTAATCCTTATATGTACATATTAACCTTTGTATCTTAATATATACAAAAGTGTACATACTCACACTAATAAGATTGTGTTTTATTGCATACCATTAAAAAATACGAGTGGATTTTCATGGGCCCATCCAGTATCTGGGTTCTGAGGCGTAATGGGGTTCATATGACTGACTATGCAGCAGGGCTGGCCTTGCTGCTAATATGTAAAACAAAGGAGTACGGGAGTACAAAATGCATATTGTAAGGTGGATTTTCCTGGGCCCATCCAGTATGTGGGTTCAAAGGCGTAATGGGGTGCATATAACTGACTATGCAGCAGGGAAGGCCTTGCTGCCAATGTGTAAAAGAAAGGAGTATGGGAGTACAAAATGCATATTGTGAAGTGGATTTTCAGGGGCCCATCCAGTATGTGGGTTCCAAGGTGTAATGGGGTGCATATGACTATGCAGCAGGGCTGGTCTTGCTGCCAATGTGTAAAACAAAGTAGTACGGGAGTACAAAATTTATATTGTGAAGTGGATTTTCAGGGCCCATCCAGTATGTGGGTTCCAAGGCCTAATGGGGTTCATATGATTGACTATGCAGCAGGGCTGGCCTTGCTGTCAATGTGAAAAACAAAGGAGTACAGGCGTACAAAATGAATACTGTGAAGTGGATTTTCATGGGCCCATCAATTATGTGGGTTCAAAGGCTTATTGGGGTGCATATGAATTGGTAGCAGGGCAGGCCTTGCATTCAATGCAATATTTTTTCACGAGGCCCTCCTGAACATCTTATGAAAGGGGTATTGTGGTGCGTCATTCTTGGCTGCC
The DNA here is from genome assembly GCF_051348905.1 of Ranitomeya variabilis. NCBI lineage: Eukaryota > Metazoa > Chordata > Amphibia > Anura > Dendrobatidae > Ranitomeya > Ranitomeya variabilis. The sequence goes on along the minus strand of NC_135237.1, from coordinate 300,039,077 downwards.
CATCCACTCACAGCATAGGCTACAACAGTTTAGGAGACCCACTGTTTAATAATGGCCCTTTAAGAAGATTAATGCCGCCTGATTCAACAGTAAAAATAGGCTCTGCATCTTTAAGAGTCCCTCCTTCATAAATGAAACAAGATGGGTCTGCTTATGTGTCACACACCATATGGCCAGATAGGGTTGTTAAATGTTACAATGACATTTCCCAGTGAATGCATTTGTAGTGGTTGAAAGCAATGTTAAAGTTAAAAAACGCTTCAAAAACACTGCCACTGAACTAAGCCTAAGTGGGGAGGAAATTTTCGGTCTGGGGTTAATTATTTGGCCTTACAGGCAAGTCATTATCCTGCAAAGGATGTATCTTAATATACTTCCCAGCAAAATCCATTTTGGTTACGTTTTAGTGTGTTTTTTGTGGCACCGAGAAAAATGTCGAGAAAAATGAATCTCGGAAAAAATTGTTTAAAGCTGTAAATTATGAGTCAGAAATACTTTCAAGGGCAATCCTTATGATGTTCCTGTGTCATTTGAGCAGTGTTTCCATGATTTTCAGATGTTTTTAGACCTTAAAAGGACCCCAGGGGGGATCACTGTAAAAATACTCGGGTCACCCATAGACTTACATTGGGCTCGTTGTTCTGGCCGAGTACCCGAGTATACCAATCTGCTCGAGCGTTTTAGTGCTCACTCATCACTAATAATTAGTCCCTTGGTAACCTACCCCTTTAGGATTTTTTTTGGCGGCCTGATAGCACCAGTATATGGATACATCTACCTTTTTTATCTTATAATTTGATAGTGTTTTTGTGATGGTGATTTTTAGTGGTTATTAATAAAGGTTATATTTGAGGGGTCAACTTTTCTTGCTGATTTGATATCTAATTGGGGCCCTGCTCTATTCATATTTTTCTTCTGGTTGTTCTCTAACCTTCTCTACCCAGAGAATATCTGTAAGGGGTGAGATCGAAGAGCACCAGACTCATCATATGGCAGACCAATGACAATGAAATTGGTGGGATCATCTAACTTTCATCTGTCTGTCTGCTGGAGTCTGACATGAAGAGCTGTTCCTAACCAGAGTCCTAATGCACTGGGACCGATGGAAACTCCACTAGCCTGGTTGCCTCAAATGATCTGACCACATGTAAGTGTTATTTCTTATGTAATCCCTGTTTTTTTATAATTACCTTGTACATAGTTGCAATTGTCTCTTTTGTAACATCCTGGTAATATTTTTCTATAAACACTGCCTAAACTTTTATGGGGTATAATAGTTAATACTAGTTTGTTCTTCATGCTCTAAAACGTACCCTGTCTCCTGAAGGGAATTATGCTACTGTTTTGGGTTAGCTTCGGACCCGTTTAATTGGAGCTGGTGGCAGCTTACCGTGTGCAGGCCTTTGGGTGTTGTTGTAGCGACTGCGGCGTTGATAATTATTGTTCCTGCCTGAGTGGGAGTAGTTTATCGCGTCGCTGCAGCGTGCCCAATAGCCAGTACATAGCAGGCAGCCTGTCTGGCAACTAATTACCCTAGGGGCAGTACCTAATCTTACCTGAGAGTAAGGGGGCGCAAGAGAGCTGCAAGTTTTAAGTGGAACTGTAAGCGGGATATTCATAGATCCCTGCAGTTCGTGGTATATTGAAGAGCAGTGGGATACCTAAAATAAGCCCCTGCTGTAAACTAAGAGGTCAATAGCCTTGTGTGTGTTTTTTTATCACATTGTAGCAGTGGAGGGATAACTAAGATAAGCCCCCCTGCACATGTGATAGCCGTCTGTTGGCCTAAAGTCACCCTAATCCGTGACGTAGGGGTGACGGTCACGGTGTGAATCCCACTTATTAAACCTGACAGGGCACACCTGTGAAGTGAAACCCATACCCGGTGACTACCTCTTGCAGCTCATCAAGAGAATGCCAAGAGTGTGCAAAGCAGTCATTAAAGCAAAAGGTGGCTACTTTGAAGAACCTAGAATATAAGATATAATTTCAGTTGATTCACATTTTTTTGTTAAGTATATAATTCCACATGTGTTAATTCATAGTTTTGATGCCTTCAGTGTGAATTTACAATTTTCATAGTCGTGAAAATACAGAAACATCTTTAAATGAGAAGGTGTGTCCAAACTTTTGGTCTGTACTGTATATATATATATATATATATATATATATATATATATATATATATATATACATACTGCTCAAAAAATAAAGGGAACACTTAAACACCAGATTATACCTCCAAGTAAATCAAGCCTCTGTGAAATCAAAATGTCCACTTAGGAAGCAACATTGTTTGGCAGTCAATTTCACATGCTGTTGTGCAAATGGAATAGACGACAGATGGAAATTATTGGCAATTATCAAGACACACTCAATAAAGGAGTGGTTCTGCAGGTGGGGACCACAGGCCACATCTTAGTCTTTCTTAGTCTTTCTGTCTGATGTTTTGGTCACATTTGAATGTTGGTTGTGCTTTCACACTCATGGTAGCATGAGGCAGACTCTACAACCCACACAAGTGGCTCAGGTATTGCAGCTCATCCAGGATGGCACATCAATGCAAGCAGTGGCAAGAATGTTTGCTGTGTCTGTCAGCGTAGTGTCCAGAGGCTGGAGGCGCTACAAGGAGACAAGCCAGTACACCAGGAAACATTAAGGGGGCCATAGGAGGGCAAAAACCCAGCAGCAGGACAACTCCCTCAGCCTTTGTGCAAGGAAAAACAGGAGGAGCACTGCTAGAGCCCTGCAAAATGACCTACAGTAGGCTGCAAATATGCATATGTCTGCATAAATGATTAGAAACCGACTCCATGATGATGGTCTGAGTGCACAATGTCCACAGATGGGCAGCCCAACACAGTGCAGGACGCTTGGTATTTGCCACAGAACACCAGGATTGGCAAATTTGCTACTGGCGCCCTGTGCTCTTCACAGATGAAAGCAGGTTCATACTGATTACATGTGACAGACGTGACAGAGTCTGGAGACACCGTGGAGAGCAATATGCTGCCTGCAACATCCTTCAGCATGACCGGTTTGTCAGTGGGTCAGTAATAGTGTGGGGTGGCATTTCTTTGGAGGGCTGCACAGCCCCCCATGTGCTTGCCAGAGGTAGCCTGACTGCCATTAAGTTCCAAGATCAGATCCTCAGACCCTTTCAAGACCATGTGCTGGTGCGGTTGGCTCTAGGTTCTTCATAATGCAGGACAATGACAGACCTCATGTGACTGGAGTGTGTCAGCAGTTCCTGCAAGATGAAGGTTTTGAAGCTATAGACTGGCCCGCCCATTCCCCAGGCCTGAATCCGATTGAACACATAATAAATAATCTTTATTTTTATATAGCACTAACATATTCCTAGCGCTTTACAATTTTGCACACATTATCATCGCTGTCCCTGATGGGGCTCACAATCCAAATTATCTGGGACATCATGTCTCACACCATCCACCAATGTCACGGTGCACCACAGACTGTCCAGGAGCTGACTGATGCTTTAGTCCAGTTCTGGGAGGAGATCCCTCAAGAGACCATCAGCTGCCTCATCAGGAGCATGCCCAGGCATTGTAGGGAGGTCATACAGACACGTGGAGGCCACACACACTACTGAGCATCATTTCCTTGTCTTGATGCATTTCCACTGAAGTTGGATCAGCCTATAACTTAATTTTCCTCTTTGATTCCAATCATTCCATCATTCCAACTCCAGACCTCCATGGGATATTAGTTGTGATTTACGTTGATCATTTTTAGGTTTTATTGTTCTCAACACATTCCATTATGTAATAAATAAAGATTTACAACTGGAATATTTCATTCAGTGATATCTAGGATGTGGGACTTTAGTGTTCCCTTTATTTTTTGAGCAGTGTTTATATACAGTATGTACTGTTTATATATAAATAAATATATATATATATATATATATATATCTAATATATAAAGCTGAATGTGTGTGTGTATGTGTGTGTGAATGTCCGGGATTGGCATCTGCACCGTCGCAGCTGCAGCCACAAAATTTTGCACAGTCACACATCTGGACCCCGAGAGTGTCATAGGCTATGTTGTGAGGTGAAATTTTAACCCCGCGCTTTCCAATTCACCAAACAATTTTGCCCCTATCTACATAATGGGGAAAAAGTGAAAGGAAAAGTGTTGGAGGCAAACTGACAGCTGCCAGATGTGAACAAGGGGGACTTAAAGAATGAGAGCGATGGTGCCAAAGAGTATATACCGTACAGTTGCTAAGGTGGGGCCCCGATATGGGATACTCAACACACACGGGGATATGAACACACACAAAATGCGCCACACACTACCACGTGCTTGAACACATATACCACCCTCAGCACACATTTCACCACACATACACCAACCTCACCACATAAAAGTCGAAACACAAAAGTCACAGCTCAAAACTCGCCACACGCAAAATTCGCCACATGCAAAACTCGCCACATGCAAAACTAGGCTCACGCAAAACTAGCCACACGTGCAAAACTCACCTCATGGAAAACTCGCCACACGCAAAACTTGCACACGCGGAAAAATTGCCACATGCACAAAAGTTGCTACACATGCAAAAGTTGCCTCACACAAAACTTGCACATACTCAAAATGCACCACACATAAAACTCGCCACACGCAAAACTTGCTGCACACAACTTGCTACACACAACTTGCTACACTAACCTGTCACATGCAACTCGACACACAAAAAGTTGCTACACGCATGTTGCAACACAAAACTCATCTCACAAAAGTCTCTACATGCATGTCGCCACACGCAACTCAACACACACAATGTGACACATGAAACTCGCCCTAAAACACACACAAGTCTGGTATTATCCTTCAAAAATAAAAATCTGATTAATAAGCAGACAAACTACAAGAGCAACAAATGTACCATATTGTAAATACGGCAGCTGTCAGTCACATGACCTGTCTATTATGTGTATGTGTGAGCTAATATATACTGCCAGGGGGGAGGGCTTCCTGTAGGCTGGGGATTTATCAGGCTGCCAATTTAGCTTACAAATACTGAGGTAAAAATACTGACCAAATAATGTGTGAACGAGGTCTAATACAGGAGGAGATGACATACAGGTACATACTATATACAGGGGAAATGACACACAGGTATATACTATATACAGGAGCAGATGACTCACAGGTATGTACTATATACAGGAGGAAATGACTTACAGGTATATACTATATACAGGAGGAGATGCCATACAGGTATATACTATATATAGGAGGAGATGACATACAGGTATATACTATATACAGGAGGAGATGACACACGTATATACTATATACAGGAGGAGATGGCATACAGCAGGTATATACTTTATAAAAGAGGAGATGACTCATAGGTATATAGAGGAGGAGATGACATAGAGCAGGTATATACTATATACAGGGGAGATGACATACAGGTATATACAATATACAGGAGATGACATACAGGTATATACTATATATAGGAGGAGATGACACATAGGTTTATACAATATACAGGAGGAGATGACATACAGGTATATACTATATACAGGAGGAGATGACACATAGGTATATACAATATACAGGAGGAGATGACATACAGCAGGTATATACTATTTACAGGGGAGATGACATGCAGGTATATACTATATACAGTAGATGACATACAGGTGTATACTATATATAAGGGAGATGACAAACATGTATATACTGAGGACAAAATGTGAGGTGTGAGGTGAAAATGAGAGGTGTGAGGTGAAAATTAAAAGGTGTGAGTGCAAAATGAGAGGAGTGAGGGAAAATAGTGGAGTGATCGGAAAATGACAGATGTGAGGTCGAAATGACAAGTGTTAGTGGGGAATGAGAGGAGTGAAGGGGAAAATAAGAGGAGTGAAGGAAAAATGAAAGGTGTGAGAGAGAAAATGAGAGACGTGAGGGGAAAATGAAAGATGTGAGGGGGAAAATGTGAGGCGTGATGGGAAAATAAGAGAAGTGAGGTGCTATAACTAACCACAGATATTTACTATGCCCAGGCAACGCCGGCTCTTCAGCTAGTATATATATATATATATATATATATATATATATATATATGTTATTACTGTGATTGGAAAAACCTTTTGAATATTAGTAATTAGTAGTTTGTACAGTAATTTTATATTAAGTAGTGGATTTTTTTAATAAGACTTCTATTTTACAAATTGAACATTCAATTCATTGTCTGCTGGTTTCTATTTTTGTTTTTATCTCAGTACAGTAGTTTCATCATTTTGAACAATATCTAACTAATATATTTAGTTATTTACTGTTCTTGTGGACTATCTTACAGCTGTTATATAAAAGGTTTCCTGAAAAGTTTGCTAAATAAAGTCTATATTAAACCGTCCAAACATCTCATCACAGTCTATGTATCTATATATATAAGAGGCATCGTGATTACTCGCCAATCCTGCCCCCTGCACAGTAGCTCCGCCCCCCACCTAATCACCACACAGAATCCCACCCCACCACATTATCACACACAATCCCGCCCCAACCATATTACCACACAAAATCCCGCCCCCCACCACATCACCACACATAATTGTGCCCCCCACATAATCACCACACATAATCCCGCCCCCACCGCATCACCACACATAATCCTGCCCCCCCACTATATTACCACACATAATCCCACCCCCCACCACATCACCACACATAATCCCGCCCCACCACCACATCACCACACATAATCCCACCCCCCACCACATTACCACACATAATCCCGCTCCCCCACCCCATTACCACACAAAATCCTGCCCCCCACCACATCACCACACAATCCTGCCCCCCCACAACATCACCACACATAACCCCACCCCCCACCACATCGCCTCACATAATCCCACCCCCCACATCACCACACATAATCCCGCCCCCACACATTAACACACATAATCCCGCCCCCACAACACATTACCACACATAATCCCGCCCCCCACCACATTATCACACGAGGCTCCGTCCCCCCACATTACCACACGAGGCTCCATCACTCCACATTAACACACGAGGCACCACCCCCCACATTACCACACGAGGCTCCATCCCCACACATTACCACATGAGGCTCCATCCCCCCACATTACCACACGAGGCTCCGTCCCCCCAAATTACCACACAAGGCTCCGTCCCCCCACATTACCACACGAGGCTCCATCCACCCACATTACCTCACGAGGCTCCGTCCCCACACATTACCACACGAGGCTCCGTCCCCCCACATTACCACACGAGGCTCCATCACTCCACATTACCACACGAGGCACCACCCCCCACATTACCACACAACGCTTCATCCCCACACATTACCACACGAAGCTCTGCCCCCCCACATTACCACACGAGGCTCCGTTCCCACACATTACCACACGAGGCTCCGTCCCCCTACATTACCACACGAGGCTCCGTCCCCACACATTACCACACGAGGCACCACCCCCACATTACCACACGACTCTTCGTCCCCACACATTACCACATGAAGCTCCACCCCCCACATTACCACACGAGGCTCTGTCCCCACACATTACCACACAAGGCTCCGTCCCCCTACATTACCACACGAGGCTCCGTCCCCACACATTACCACATGAGGCTCCATCCCCACACATTACCACACAAGGCTGCATCCCCGCACATTACCACACAAAGCTCCTCCCCCCACATTACCACACGAGGCTCCGTCACCACACATTACCACACGAGGCTCCGTCACCACACATTACCACATGAGGCTCCGTCCCCACACATTACCACATGAGGCTCTGTCCTCACACATTAACAAACGAGGCTCCATCCCCACACATTACCACACGAGGCTCCTCCCCCCCACATTACCACACGCAGCACTTTCTTTCTATGTAATTCAACCACTTCAGCCAAGGTAAACGTACATTTAATTGCATAATCACCAGCAGCGTTAATTAGATAGCAATGAGCGTGCCGCGCGTTAGCTGGCTGGAAACAGCTAGTTTTCTAATATAATTGATTGCTTTTTATTAATTTACAGAGTGGTAGTTCATAATGGAAAATGTACATACAGAAAAAGAAACAAAGCATAACAATTTTGCTTCCAAAATTCTTACTGTATTGAGAGTTTTTGATAATTAGGTAGGCAGTATAAACACATCAATACAAACTTAGTGCCCAAATCAATATAAACAGTTTAAAAGCCAGTAGTCTATTATAATAAAATTATAGAGAATGTGGCACATATTTCCATGCTGGTAATACCATAGAAATGCATAAGTATAAAGCACATTTAACAAAAAGGCACATATAATACTGATCTCAATTACACCACTTATCAATAAACTGTAAAATGTTGAAAGTAGGACAAGTCTAGGTGGTTTTTTAAGAAGCAAAAATTAACATAACTAAATTTAGTCTGAGTGTATACATAAAAAGAATGGAAATGTGGACGATAAGAAGAAGAAAAGAGCCATCTGTACAACAAAGTAGATGAAGCAGAAGAATTACTGATGTTTTAGGATACAATTATTGTTTGGTTTTTTAAAAAAAAAAGAAAAAACAAATCTTCTCCAAACATACAAAGAAGAAAACATACATTGGCAAAATCTTCACTCATCTTTTCACCTTTTCAGCGGTTGTCTGGGACAAACACATTGATTGCCTATCTATTAGACAGGTCATCAATATTAGATCGGCGGGAGCCGATGTAAGCAATGTACAAAGCTGAAAGTGAATTTAAAATAAGTGAATAGATGATAAGGTGCGGTACCCAAGTGTGGCTGTTTTGACTCCACACATTGCTTGCATCCAGCAGCCACAACAGATAATAACTCATCTGTGGGAGTGCAAGGTGTTGGATGACCTATGGATAAGTTTTCAATGTGTTATTCCCAGACAACTCCTTAACCCCTTTTTGAGAGGTATACTTTTTATGTTTTAGCTCATTCGTTATTTCTTCTCATTTTTGCAAAAATCTAATCTTTTTATTCTCTCAACTACATAGATACATAGATACTATACAAGGGCTTCTTTTCTGCGGGACAAGTAGTAGTTTTGAAAGATTTTACCATATAAAGTACTGAAAAACAAGTATAATACCAAGGTGGTAAAATTGTAGAAAAAAATGCATTTCTGACATTTTCTCCAGTTTTTCTTTTTATGGCATTCATTTTGCAGGAATATTCCGAGCTTACAGAATTAGTAAATTTGATTTTTGTCTTATATTTTAGTGGATAAAAAATATGAAAGTTGCAAAAAAACTTGGCTTCTTTTGCCATTTTCTAAATTGGTAACATTTCCATTCTTTTTCTGTCAACCAATCTAATTGAGCAATTGCTGGAGGATTGATTTTGGTGCATTTTTGTTCATAACATTTTGGGATATATTCAATATTTTTAATAATTTTCTGTAGCACCTGAAACATTACTGCTTCAAAAAAATCCAAGTGCATTAAAATGTTGAACAAAACACAATTTTCAGTTTTTTTTGTTTTTTTTTTGGGAGGGGGAGGGTTATTTACTGGCCGAGATGATAGAGATAAAGATGAGCAGCTCTGACAATATTAAAATTCATCAAATAATACAGATTTTTATGGGAAATTCGATTTAGCAGTGAAGTTATTCAATGCAAATTGAATGTTCTTTATTGTGCTCTGAAATCTCTCCAGACCCCAGAGCATAATAAATGTAGAATGTAATAAAAAAAGGATTTATACGCACCTCAACGCTCACCTGAAAAGACTATCTGCTGCTTTTTGCTCGTTGTCAAGAACTCCATGTGCTGCATATCTGACCCATTGCTCACTATAGGCAGGACTGGCGTTAGTGGCAGGCAGACCAGACAGCTGCCTAGGGCCCCTGCTCTCCCAGGGGCCCCCAGCTAGCGGCACATCACACAGCCACCATGGCGCCCCTGTGAGGCAGGGAGTCCACCTGCCACCAGCGACGAATTCCCCGGCGCATTAAACTATACTGGCGTATAGTTCCAGTGTCAGGCAGCTGCTACAAAGGCAAATAAAATAATGGGATGCATTAAAAGAGGCATAGATGCTCATGAGGAGGACATAATTTTACCTCTATACAAGTCACTAGTTCGACCACACTTAGAATACTGTGTACAGTTCTGGTCTCCGGTGTATAAGAAAGACATAGCTGAACTAGAGCGGGTGCAGAGAAGAGCGACCAAGGTTATTAGAGGACTGGGGGGTCTGCAATACCAAGATAGGTTATTACACTTGGGGCTATTTAGTTTGGAAAAACAAAGGCTAAGGGGTCATCTTATGTTAATGTATAAATATATGAGGGGACAGTACAAAGACCTTTCTGATGATCTTTTTAATCATAGACCTGAGACAGAGACAAGAAGGAATCCTCTATGTCTGGAGGAAAGAGGGTTTAAGCATAATATCAGACGCAGATTCTTTACTGTAAGAGCAATGAGACTATGGAACTCTCTGCCGTATGATGTTGTAATGAGTGATTCATTACTAAAATGTAAGAGGGGACTGGATACCTTTCTTGAAAAGAATAATGTTACAGGTTATATATACTAGATTCCATGATAGGGCGTTGATCCAGGGAACTAATCTGATTGCCGTATGTGGAGTCAGGAAGGAGGTTTTTTTCCCCAATGTTGAGCTTACTCTTTGCCACATGGGTTTTTTTTCTTCCTCTGGATCAACATGTTAGGGCATGTTAGGTTAGGTGTTGTGAATTTGCTTTTTGCTCCCTCTAGTGGTTACTAGTTTTTTGACTCTGGTTTTTCTGTCATTCCTTTTATCCGCACCTGGGTCGTTAGTTAGGGGTGTTGCTATATAAGCTCCCTGGACCTTCAGTTCTATGCCTGGCAACGTAGTTATCAGAGCTAGTCTGCTGTGCTCTTGTCTACTGATCCTGGTTCCAGTTATATCAGCTAAGTCTGCCTTTTGCTTTTTGCTATTTGTTTTGGTTTTGTATTTTTGTCCAGCTTGTTCCAAATCTATATCCTGACCTTTGCTGGAAGCTCTAGGGGGGCTGGTGTTCTCCCCCCGGACCGTTAGACGGTTCGGGGGTTCTTGAATTTCCAGTGTGGATTTTGATAGGGTTTTTGTTGACCATATAAGTTACCTTTCTTTATTCTGCTATTAGTAAGCGGGCCTCTCTGTGCTAAACCTGGTTCATTTCTGTGTTTGTCATTTCCTCTTACCTCACCGTCATTATTTGTGGGGGGCTTCTATCCAGCTTTGGGGTCCCCTTCTCTGGAGGCAAGAAAGGTCTTTGTTTTCCTCTACTAGGGGTAGCTAGATTCTCCGGCTGGCGCGTGTCATCTAGAATCAACGTAGGAATGATCCCCGGCTACTTCTAGTGTTGGCGTTAGGAGTAGATATATGGTCAACCCAGTTACCACTGCCCTATGAGCTGGATTTTTGTATTCTGCAGACTTCCACGTTCCTCTGAGACCCTCGCCATTGGGGTCATAACAGTTTGCCAGGCCAGTATTAAATGTTTAATGCATTGCAGAAGAGGGATTATAAGAAAGAAGATTCTGAGGTTTTTTTTTCTTTTTCCCCTTTACCTCAGAGTGGCTATGCTTGCTGCAGACATGAATGTCCAGACCTTGATTACAAGTGTGGACCAGCTGGCTACTCGTGTGCAGGGCATACAAGATTATGTTATCAGAAATCCTAGGTCAGAACCTAAAATACCGATTCCTGAACTGTTTTCCGGAGACAGGTTTAAGTTTAGGAATTTCGTGAATAATTGTAAATTGTTTTTGTCCCTGAGACCCTGTTCATCTGGAGATTCTGCTCAGCAAGTAAAAATTGTTATTTCGTTCTTACGGGGCGACCCTCAGGATTGGGCTTTTTCGCTGGCGCCAGGAGATCCGGCATTGGCTGATCTTGATGCGTTTTTTCTGGCGCTCGGTTTACTTTATGAGGAACCCAATCTTGAGATTCAGGCAGAAAAGGCCTTGCTGGCTATGTCTCAGGGGCAGGACGAGGCTGAAGTGTATTGCCAAAAATTTCGGAAATGGTCCGTGCTGACACATTGGAACGAGTGTGCACTGGCCGCTAATTTTAGAAATGGCCTTTCTGAAGCCATTAAGAATGTTATGGTGGGTTTTCCCATTCCCACAGGTCTGAATGATACTATGGCACTGGCTATTCAAATTGACCGGCGGTTGCGGGAGTGCAAAACCGCAAATTCCCTCATGGTGTTGTCTGAACAGACACCTAATTCGGTGCAATGTGATAGAAAAACCGCAAATTCCCTCATGGTGTTGTCTGAACAGACACCTGATTTAATGCAATGTGATAGAATCCTGACTAGAAATGAGCGGAAAATTCATAGACGCCGGAATGGCTTGTGCTACTACTGTGGTGATTCTACACATGTTATCTCAGCATGCTCTAAACGTATAGCTAAGGTTGTTAGTCCTGTCACCGTTGGTAATTTGCAACCTAAATTTATTCTGTCTGTAACTTTGATTTGCTCACTGTCATCTTATCCTGTCATGGCGTTTGTAGATTCAGGTGCTGCCCTGAGTCTCATGGATCTCTCATTTGCTAAGCGCTGTGGTTTTACTCTTGAACCATTAGAAAATCCTATTCCTCTTAGGGGTATTGATGCTACACCATTGGCAGCAAATAAACCGCAGTATTGGACACAGGTTACCATGTGCATGACTCCTGAACACCGCGAGGTGATACGTTTCCTGGTTTTACATAAAATGCATGATTTGGTTGTTTTAGGGCTGCCATGGTTACAGACCCATAATCCAGTCCTGGACTGGAAGGCTATGTCAGTCTCAAGTTGGGGCTGTCGTGGTATTCATGGGGATTCCCTGCCTGTGTCTATTGCTTCCTCTACGCCTTCGGAAGTTCCGGAGTATTTGTCTGATTATCAGGATGTCTTCAGTGAGTCTGAGTCCAGTGCACTGCCTCCTCATAGGGACTGTGACTGTGCTATAGATTTGATCCCAGGCAGTAAATTTCCTAAGGGAAGACTGTTTAATCTGTCGGTACCTGAACATACCGCTATGCATTCATATATCAAGGAGTCTCTGGAGAAAGGACATATTCGTCCGTCTTCTTCCCCTCTTGGTGCGGGATTCTTTTTTGTGGCAAAAAAGGACGGATCTTTGAGACCTTGTATTGATTATCGGCTTTTAAATAAGATCACTGTCAAGTTTCAGTATCCTTTACCGCTGTTGTCTGACTTGTTTGCCCGGATTAAGGGTGCCAAGTGGTTCACCAAGATAGACCTTCGTGGTGCGTACAACCTTGTGCGCATTAAGCAAGGTGATGAATGGAAAACCGCATTCAATACGCCCGAAGGTCATTTTGAGTACTTGGTGATGCCTTTTGGGCTCTCCAATGCGCCTTCAGTTTTTCAGTCCTTTATGCATGACATTTTCCGGAAGTATCTGGATAAATTTTTGATTGTTTATCTGGATGATATTTTGGTTTTTTCTGATAATTGGGATTCGCATGTGGAGCAGGTCAGGTTGGTCTTTAAAATTTTGCGTGAAAATTCTTTGTTTGTCAAGGGCTCAAAGTGTCTCTTTGGTGTACAGAAGGTTCCCTTTTTGGGGTTCATTTTTTCCCCTTCTGCTGTGGAGATGGACCCAGTCAAGGTCCGAGCTATTCTTGATTGGACTCAGCCCTCGTCAGTTAAGAGTCTTCAGAAGTTCTTGGGCTTCGCTAACTTCTACCGTCGTTTTATCGCTAATTTTTCTAGCATTGTGAAACCTTTGACGGATATGACCAAGAAGGGCTCCGATGTAGCTAACTGGGCTCCTGCTGCCGTGGAGGCTTTCCAGGAGTTGAAACGCCGGTTTACTTCGGCGCCTGTTTTGTGCCAGCCTGACGTCTCACTTCCCTTTCAGGTTGAGGTGGATGCTTCGGAGATTGGGGCAGGGGCCGTTTTGTCGCAGAGAGGCCCTGGTTGCTCTGTTATGAAACCTTGTGCCTTTTTCTCTAGGAAGTTTTCGCCTGCCGAGCGAAATTATGATGTGGGCAATCGGGAGTTGTTGGCCATGAAATGGGCATTTGAGGAGTGGCGTCATTGGCTCGAGGGTGCTAAGCATCGTGTGGTGGTCTTGACTGATCACAAAAATCTGATGTATCTCGAGTCTGCTAAACGCCTTAATCCGAGACAGGCCCGCTGGTCATTGTTTTTCTCCCGCTTTGATTTTGTTGTCTCATATTTACCAGGTTCAAAGAATGTGAAGGCCGATGCTCTTTCTAGGAGCTTTGTGCCTGATGCTCCTGGAGTCGCTGATCCTGTTGGTATTCTTAAAGATGGAGTTATCTTGTCAGCTATTTCTCCGGATCTGCGACGTGTGTTGCAGAGATTTCAGGCTGATAGGCCTGAGTCTTGTCCACCTGACAGACTGTTTGTCCCGGATAAGTGGACCAGCAGAGTCATTTCCGAGGTTCATTCCTCGGTGTTGGCAGGTCACCCGGGAATTTTTGGCACCAGAGATCTGGTGGCCAGGTCCTTTTGGTGGCCTTCCTTGTCAAGGGATGTGCGGTCATTTGTGCAGTCCTGTGGGACTTGTGCTCGAGCTAAGCCTTGCTGTTCTCGTGCCAGCGGTTTGCTCTTGCCCTTGCCTGTCCCGAAGAGACCTTGGACACATATCTCCATGGATTTCATTTCTGATCTTCCGCTATCTCAGGGCATGTCCGTTATCTGGGTGATATGTGATCGCTTTTCCAAGATGGTCCATTTGGTTCCTTTGCCTAAGCTGCCTTCCTCTTCCGATCTGGTTCCTGTGTTTTTTCAGAACGTGGTTCGTTTGCACGGCATCCCTGAGAATATTGTGTCAGACAGAGGATCCCAGTTCGTTTCCAGGTTCTGGCGATCCTTTTGTAGTAGGATGGGCATTGATTTGTCGTTTTCGTCTGCTTTCCATCCTCAGACTAATGGACAGACGGAGCGAACTAATCAGACTTTGGAGGCTTATTTGAGGTGTTTTGTCTCTGCTGATCAGGACGATTGGGTGACATTCTTGCCGTTGGCTGAGTTTGCCCTTAATAATCGGGCTAGTTCCGCCACCTTGGTTTCGCCTTTTTTCTGCAACTCTGGTTTCCATCCTCGTTTTTCTTCGGGTCATGTGGAGCCTTCTGACTGTCCTGGGGTGGATTCTGTGGTGGATAGGTTGCAGCAGATCTGGAATCATGTGGTGGACAACTTGAAGTTGTCACAGGAGAAGGCTCAGCGCTTTGCCAACCGCCGCCGCGGTGTGGGTCCCCGACTACGCGTTGGGGATTTGGTATGGCTTTCTTCCCGCTTTGTTCCTATGAAGGTCTCCTCTCCCAAATTTAAACCTCGTTTTATTGGGCCTTACAAGATATTGGAAATCCTTAATCCTGTATCTTTTCGTCTGGATCTTCCTGTGTCGTTTGCTATTCACAATGTATTTCATAGGTCCTTGTTGCGGCGGTACATTGTGCCTGTAGTTCCTTCTGCTGAGCCTCCTGCTCCGGTGTTGGTTGAGGGCGAGTTGGAGTACGTGGTGGAGAAGATCTTGGATTCTCGCCTCTCCAGGCGGAGGCTTCAGTACCTGGTCAAGTGGAAGGGCTATGGTCAGGAGGATAATTCCTGGGTGGTCGCCTCTGATGTTCATGCGGCCGATTTAGTTCGTGCCTTTCATGCCGCTCATCCTGATCGCCCTGGTGGTCGTGGTGAGGGTTCGGTGACCCCTCACTAAGGGGGGGGTACTGTTGTGAATTTGCTTTTTGCTCCCTCTAGTGGTTACTAGTTTTTTGACTCTGGTTTTTCTGTCATTCCTTTTATCCGCACCTGGGTCGTTAGTTAGGGGTGTTGCTATATAAGCTCCCTGGACCTTCAGTTCTATGCCTGGCAACGTAGTTATCAGAGCTAGTCTGCTGTGCTCTTGTCTACTGATCCTGGTTCCAGTTATATCAGCTAAGTCTGCCTTTTGCTTTTTGCTATTTGTTTTGGTTTTGTATTTTTGTCCAGCTTGTTCCAAATCTATATCCTGACCTTTGCTGGAAGCTCTAGGGGGGCTGGTGTTCTCCCCCCGGACCGTTAGACGGTTCGGGGGTTCTTGAATTTCCAGTGTGGATTTTGATAGGGTTTTTGTTGACCATATAAGTTACCTTTCTTTATTCTGCTATTAGTAAGCGGGCCTCTCTGTGCTAAACCTGGTTCATTTCTGTGTTTGTCATTTCCTCTTACCTCACCGTCATTATTTGTGGGGGGCTTCTATCCAGCTTTGGGGTCCCCTTCTCTGGAGGCAAGAAAGGTCTTTGTTTTCCTCTACTAGGGGTAGCTAGATTCTCCGGCTGGCGCGTGTCATCTAGAATCAACGTAGGAATGATCCCCGGCTACTTCTAGTGTTGGCGTTAGGAGTAGATATATGGTCAACCCAGTTACCACTGCCCTATGAGCTGGATTTTTGTATTCTGCAGACTTCCACGTTCCTCTGAGACCCTCGCCATTGGGGTCATAACAGTTAGGCTATCTTAAAGTCTTCCTTCAACCTTAATAACTATGTTACTATGTTACAGTTTAAAGCAATGATGTAGGAGAGAACATCAGCTGACCCTCCCTCTCCCATCATTCCTCACTCTGCTTCTGGCACTGCGGGTGTGCAATGAACTCACTGTTTGCCAGGCAGTGCAACCGCTGAGACAGGAGCAGGGAGCAGTACGGGCACGAGGAGAGGTGAGGAGTGTTTTTTTTTTACTATAACAGTTAGTACTGGACTGTGGGGCCATTCTCGGGGGGATATGTGGGCTGTGCTTTATACTATGCGGGCTGTGTTATATACTATGCGGGCTGTGCTATATACTATGCGTGCTGTGCAATATTATATACTATGCGGGCTGTGTTATATACTATGCAGGTTGTGTTTTATGCTATGCCGGCTGTGCTATATGCTATGCGGGCTGTGCTATATACTATGTGGGCTGTGCTATGTGGGTTGTAGCTATATACTATGCAGGCTTTGCTATATACTATGTGGACTGTGTTATATATTATGTGGGCTGTGGTATATACTATTCGGGCTGTGTTATATACTATGTGAGCTGTGCTATGTGCTATGCGGGCTGTGTTGTATACTATACGGGCTGTGCTATATACTATGCAGGCTGTGCTATATACTATGTGAACTGTGTTATATATTATAAGAGCTGTGTTATATACTATGCAGGCTGTGTTATATACTATGCAGGCAGTTCTATATTCTATGTGGCCTGTGCTATACACTATGCGCGGATGTGCTACATACTATGCAGGCCATGTTATGTACTCTGCAGGCTGTGCTATATACTATGCAGGCAGTTCTATATACTATGTGGGCTGTGCTATATACTATGCGGGCTGTGCTATAGCTATAGCTGTGCTAGCTTCTTCCAGGTGTGTGTCTGTGTAAGAATGGCAACCCTTGTAAACAGATTTTAGTGAATGGAGAATGGCAGGATAAAGGCCGTAGTTGTGAGGTGCCAATCAGCCTTCCAGACAAGGCGGTGCATCTAACCTTAGCCACACCCCTCATGAATAAACTTTGCTTCTGGGATCTCGCTTCCTGAATCGTATGTGGGGCTAAGCAAAGCGGCCCATGTGCACTGACCAGAGTGCCAGGACTTTGTGAGTGATGAGGAAACATAAGTGTGCAGGGCTATATAGTGATTACCTTGGTGGTGAGGCTTCGTAACATACAGCATTCATATAACCATATTCTGCTACCACTAATTATGGTAGCAGAATATGGTTATATGAATTTTGGCTATTTATATCAATATATGCCCTATTTTAATATAAACTGGGATATCTATCTATATAATCATCTAAGGGGTACTTCCATCTGTTTGTCTGTCTGTTTGTCTGTAACGGAAATCCCACGTCGCTGATTGGTCATGGCCGGCAGGCCTTGACCATTCAGTGACAGGCTTAGTCCGGCCGCGAATTGGCCCCTCCCTACTCTCCTCCAGTCAGTGCCCCCTCCCTACTCCCCTCCAGTCAGCGCCAGTGTGTCGTCCCATCCCGGACCAACTTTTTACTATTGATGCTGCCTATGCAGCATCAATAGTAAAAAGATATAATGTTAAAAATAATTTAAATAAAATTGTGCTATTCTCACCTTCCCACGTCCACCGATGCACGCGATGCTGCCAGCTTCCGTTCCCAGAGATGCATTGTGAAATTACCCAGATGACTTAGCGGTCTCGAGAGACCGCTAAGTCATCTAGGTAATTTCACAATGCATCTCTGGGAACGGAAGCTGGCGGCCGCATCGCGCACATCGGGACAGCTTCGGTGGATGATGGAGGGTGAGTATATAACTATTTTTTATTTTAATTCTTTTTTTAACAGGGATATGGTGCCCTCACTGCTATATACTACGTGGGCTGTGATATATACTACATGGGCTGTGTTATATACTACGTTGGCTCTGCTATAAATATTACGTGGACTGTGTTATATACTGCCTGGCTGCTATATACTATGTGGGCATTGTTATATACTGCATAGGATGTGTTATATACTGCATGGCCTGTGTTATATACTATGTAGGCTGTGTTATATACTATGTGGGCTGTGCTATTTATTACATGGGCTGTGCTATATACTACGTGGCTGCTATATACTACATGGCTGCTATATACTATGTGGCTGTGCTATATACTACGTGGCTGTCTGTGTTATGTGGGATGTGCTATATACTATGTGGCTGCTATATGCTATGTGGCTGCTATATACTATGTGGCTGGGCTATATACTATGTGGCTGGGCTATATATTATGTGGCTGTGCTATACACTACGTGGCTGTGCTATATACTACGTGGCTGTGCTATATACTACGTGGCTGTGCTATATACTATGTGGCTGTGCTAAGCGCAACGTACATACATACATACATATTCTAGAATACCTGATGCATGTTATATTCTAAGTGGGCTGTGCTATATATTACCTGGGCTGTGCTATATGCTACGTGGCTGCTATATACTATGTGGCTGCTATATACTTTGTGGCTGCTATATACTACGTGGCAGTGCTATATACTACGTGGCTGTCTGTGTTACGTGGGCTGTGCTATATACTATGTGGCTCCTATATACTTTGTGGCTGCTATATACTATGTGGCTGTGCTATATACTATCTGGCTTTGCTATATACTTCGTGGCTGTGCTATATACTATGTGGCTGTGGTATATACTATGTGGCTGTCTGTGTTATATACTACATGGCTGTGTTATGTACTACGTGGCTGCTCTATATACTACGTGGCTGTGCTAAGCGCGACGTACACACATACATGCATATTCTAGAATACCCGATGCGTTAGAATCGGGCCACCATCTAGTGTTATATAAATAAATATATACCACATACAGAACCGGATAAAAAGTGCTGTGATTATGTGAATAAACCACAATGAAAGTGATTATGATGCAACATTACTAATAAGTGAAGTGAAATTTAAAATCAATATAACATAATAAAATAATTTTTGGTAGTAAATTTAATGATTAGAAAATGCCATATGCAGTGAAGTTAAAGTGACAGTGTGCTATAAACAGTAGAATATATTCTTAAGTGTCGTTTTATGTGTCATAAAATTCAACTTGACATGCAATAATGCTCCTCACATGTTATGCCCAGTATAAAGGTACAGTTGTGCTCAAAAGTTTACATACTACGGCAGAATTTTTGCTCTTTGGCCTTTTTTCAGAGCATATGAATGATAACAACAAAACGTTTTCTCCACTCATGATTAGTGGTTGGGTGAAGCCATTTATTGTCAACCTACTGTGCTTTCTCTTTTTAAATCATTATTACAACTCAAAGCATGCAGATGACCCTGATCAAAAGTTCACATAACCTGTGATTTTGGCCTGATAACATTCACAGAAGTTGACACACATGGGTTTGAATGGCTGCTAAAGGTAACATCCTCACTTGTGACGTATTTGCTTGTAATCAGTGTGTGTACATAAAAGCTGAGTGAGTTTCTGGTATCTAGACAGACTCTTGCATCTTCCATCCAGCCACAGGGGCTCCTTATCGAGGTTACCACAGTGGAGACTATGGGTAAGAGCTCTTAGTGGCACTATCTGCAGTATTAACGCTATTTAAAGTGACATATACCTAATACTTAGATCTTTCAGATTCTGCCTGGCTGGGTTGTCATGCTACTCTCCTCCCTATTCACTTTTTTCATTGCGGTTTTTCTAAATTTTAAGTCTTGAGTAGTGTTGAGCGATACCGTCCGATACTTGAAAGTATCGGTATCGGAAAGTATCGGCCGATACCGGCAAAGTATCGGATCCAATCCGATACCGATACCCGATACCAATACAAGTCAATGGGACTCAAGTATCGGACAGTATTCCTGATGGTTCCCAGGGTCTGAAGGAGAGGAAACTCTCCTTCAGGCCCTGGGAACCATATTAATGTGTAAAAGAAAGAATTAAAATAAAAAATATTGCTATACTCACCTCTCCGAGGGAACCGGCACCTTACCGAGGGAACCGGCAGCGTTCTTTGTTTAAAATTTGCGCGTTTACTTGGTTACGTGAAGTCCCGGCTTGTGATTGGTCGCGGCGGCCATGTTGCCGGGACGCGGACCAATCACAGCAAGCCGTGACGTAATTTCAGGTCCTGCAGGATTTTAAAATTACGTCCCGGCGTTGTGATTGGTTGCGCCGCAGTCACATGGGCGACACAACCAATCACAAGCCGTGACGTCACGGGAGGCTGGACACGCGCGTATTTTAAAATGCGCGCTTGTCCAGCCTCCCGTGACGTCCCGGCTTGTGATTGGTTGCATCGCGGTCAACCAATCACAAGCCGGGAGGCTGGACGCGCGCATTTTAAAATGTGCGCGTGTCCAGCCTCCCGTGACGTCACGGCTTGTGATTGGTCGCGGCGGCCATGTTGCCGGGACGCGGACCAATCACAGCAAGCCGTGACGTAATTTCAGGTCCTGCAGGATTTTAAAACTACGTTCCGGCGTTGTGATTGGTCCGCGTCCCGGCAACATGGCCGCCGCGACCAATCACAAGCCGGGACGTCACGGGAGGCTGGACACGCGCGCATTTTAAAATGTGCGCGTGTCCAGCCTCCCGTGACGTCCCGGCTTGTGATTGATTATGTCGCCCATGTGACCACGACGCGCCCAATCACAACGCCGGAAGGTAATTTTAAAATCCTGCAAGGACCTGAAATTACGTCACGGCTTGCTGTGATTGGTCCGCGTCCCGGCAACATGGCCGCCGCGACCAATCACAAGCCGGGACTTCACATAACCAAGTAAACGCGCGAATTTTAAACAAACAACGCTGCCGGTTCCCTCGCTGAGGTCCGGGCTGCGTCGGAGAGGTGAGTATAGCAATATTTTTTATTTTAATTCTCTCTTTTACACATTATTACATTAATGTTGTTTCGATACCCGATACCCGATACCACAAAAGTATCGGATCTCGGTATCGGAATTCCGATACAGCAAGTATCGGCCGATACCCGATACTTGCAGTATCGGAATGCTCAACACTAGTCTTGAGGGTATTCTATATTCATTTATGATTGCAATGGATTTATATTTTTGAGTGGTATGACGCCACTTGCCAGTGATATAGATATCTTTTATTAACCTATTCAAGTGTCCTCTGTTGCCTTCCCTCCCACTTAAATGTGTGTGGTGACCTTGATATTACACCTGTGATATAATTTATTTCACTTTGTCTGTGCTTATTTACTTTCTATGGTTATTGTGCTTTGCTTAATATGTAATTTTGAATAAATTGTGATTATGATTTTGATTAGGACTTTTTGTGCTCTTTTTTCTTCTTTTTTGTATAAAATGTTGTTCTGAGAGTGTCCTATGCTATGGTAGCACCCCTACCACTTAGGTCAAAGGGGATACTGAATAAGGAGATGTGTTTAGTTCTGAAGTCTTTGTTTCTCAACATGTAAAGATTGTCTGCTACACATGGTAATACCGCAGCCATCTTTGTTGTGGTGTTACAGTGATTGGCTGGCCGCACAGACTCATCAGGTCTATAAGAGACCTGGCGCTGCCCTGCTAGTCGCATTCAGCTCCAAATTCAGACAGTGTAGGGAGAGGTGCTGCCGAGATAGGGTCAGATTTGGGGGGTTTTAAGTTAGTGTGGGTATACCATCATATTTTAAACAAATCCAGCTAAACAAACAATCTTTCTAAGGACTAATTACGGAGTATATAGATTGCAGTGCTAGGTAGGCAGGGGAGTGTATGTGGCTCAATACATATCAGTGCAAGGCATACAGGCACTGTATGTGGGTTTAGAGATTTCACTGCATACATGAAGAGGGTCCATTCCATTACTGTCTGCTGCTGCTGCCTATTACATATATACCTAGCCCCAGGTATCAGTGGCTAGGAAGAATTTTTTTTGCATCTTAATCCTGATTATTTTATTCCAAAGCAATCCAGAGCCACCTTTTTTTCTCCATTTGCTTATTGACAATGCAGACTACAGCCAGATCCTTTTCATAGTACAGTGTGAAAATTCAGCTATTTTAAAGGGTTTGCCCATCCCAGCCATAACATCTGAGTGCACAGAAAATTCTGGCATTTTTTTGTGGTACTGTACTATTTTTTGGAGTGTCTTATACAATTTTTTTACACCATTTTGCTGCCAAAAAATATTTATCTGCCCAAAAAAAATGTAGCTACAGTTCATATATTTAACACTGTGTTTTGTCCGCCACACGGATCGCATATCATTGCGTTCAAAATTGTACCATTTCAGGCCTCCATAGAATTTTTTTTGTTGTGTCATAGCCTACTTATTGACACAATTTCGGTTGCAAAAAAAAAATATACAGGCCATATATTGAACATTGTGGTATCTCCGTCAAACGCCTCTTCTATCTGTGAGCTAAAAATTGTGGCATTTGAGGGCTCCATTCAACTCTTTTTTCTGTGTCTTACAGTATTTTTCTGTAAAAAAAATAAAAATACAGGCCACATATTGAACAGTGTGGTATTTCTCTCAGATGCCTGATCTATCTGTGGGCTACAAACTTGGGAATTTCAGGCCTACAGTCACCTTTTTTGGTGGTGTGTTACCCTAGTTCTATACAGTATTTTTCTGTAAAAAAAAATACAGGCCACATATTGAACAGTGTGACATCTCCGTCATATGCCTCTTCTATCTGTGGGCTAAAAATTGTGTCATTTGAGGGCTCCATTCAACTGTTTTTGCTGTGTCTTACCCTAGCTGTTAACAACAGTTTGGTATAAAAAAAGATTTGTTACCTACAGTCCTGATATTTTAAACTGTGGTTTTCACTCACACTGATCACATATAAGTTTGCTCCAAATTCATCCATTTGTAGTGAACTTGGAAAATAATGTAGTCCATTTAAAATGAGCATAGCATGTGGCAAGGGACAGGGAGGTGGACATGATGCTGATGGTGCATGCAGAGACCGAGGCCATGGGCAAGCTGAAATTGAACCACAGCAAACACATTGGACCGCAAAACAGGACTATTGCAGCCAAAGCAGTGTCAAAAGATTATTGGATGGATAGCGGATAAGGCTTCCAATCATTTTGCCACCACCACGTCTTCCACACGGTCAAGTCTGAGTAGCCATGAGTCTGGACCGCATATTACTCACCCTGATCCTCCTTCCTCCCACCATGCCGATTGCCTGGAGACAACTGAGCCAACACTTGGACACTCCAAAGAGCTGTTCACTTTTCCATTTATAGATTCGGGCCTCTCACTCGATCTACTTGAAGCGGGGAAAATGAAATCACATGTAGCAATAGCCAAATATTTGAGCAGCCACGGTCACATGAAGGCGACGGTGGGAAAGTGTCACAAGAGGTGGACGATGATAAGACACAATTGCCAGATAGTCAGGAGGAGAATCAGGGTGCGGATGTGGAAGATGAGGTGGTGGATGATATAGTAATTGACCCAACCTGTCAGGAGGACATGCAGAGTGAGGACAGCAGAACACATGGGGAAGGAGGTTGAACACCCCAACAGGTAAGAAGTGAGATGGCCAGAGACAGAATGCTGGCAACCTTTCCCCATAACACCAACATGACAGAAGTTGCCATTCCAACTGTTAGGTCTTCTCGAGTCTGGTTGTTTTTTAAAGACTCTGCCGATAACCCCAAACAGGCCATTTGCACCACCTGCCATGCCCGCATCAGCAGGGGTAGCAAAACAACCAGCCTGTCCACCTCTAGTATGATCAGGAACATGGCAGCAAAGCACATGACTTTGTGGGCCAAACCACAGGCTCCAGGAAGAGTGTCTGCGGGTGACACCACTGCTTCTTCCACTGCTTTGCATGCAAGCCTATCCCCTGTCCACGGTGCATGCGAAGACACAACTCCAATCCAGCAGGGTAACACTGGCAAAGTTAATGGAGAGTTTTCTCAGACCCTCCCATCGCCTGGGCATAGAGGTGCGGGGTAATGTCACAAGGAGTGCAATGTTTGAGAAGATGCTGAGGGAGTACCTTGCTGACCTTACCAACGTCCTCCGTGATTCCTCTGTGCCTTTTAATTATTGGGTATCCCAGCTGGACACGTGGAATGAACTGGCTCCCTACGCCTTGGAGGTCCTGGCCCGCCCTTCTGCTAGTGTTTTATCAGAGTGGGTTTTTATTGTGCGGGGGGAATTATAACTAATCCAACTGAAAATGCTGACAGACTGTCTCTTATATAAATGAACAAGGGCTGGACTGGGCCAGACTTCTCTACACCACCGAATGATAACAACGAAACATAACCTTCAATACAGTGTATTTTTTGGGAAGTGTATTCACATGCATCTATTCACACCCACATATGGGTATACGCTTCCTGATTTTGACAATTTGGTGTTATTCTCCTCTTTCTCCTCATCCTCATCTTCTTCCACCACTAAAACACCAGGGTGAACGTGTTCCATGATGCTACAGCCACTCTAGTTTTTTGCAAGGGTGTTTATAATGCCCTAAAAAAAGTACCCCCCCAGGGGTAAATGTTTGTCAGCCCACATACTTAGTATATGAGCATTGCAAGTTTAGGAGACCCGCTCCTTTAAATTTGGAAAAGATTAATAGGAGGACATCCTCCACATCTCTTCAGACACCACCACTAGAACACCAGGGTGAACATATTCCGTGATGCAACAGCCACTCTAGTTTTTGGCAAGGGTGTTTATGATCCCCGTAGACATTTTTTTTTTTTTTTTTTAAATAGCTGATGTGTTTTCCCCAGGGGAAATGTTTGTCAGCCCATACACTTAGTTCCTTTAAATTGGGAAAATACTCATAGGATTGGAGACCCGTGCCTTTATAATGGGAGCATTTTTTTATGAGGCCATCCTCCACATCTCTTTCACGGGGCATTGGAGTGCCTCCTATTTTTTTGTAGACCTTGCATTCACTGCATAGGCAAACACTATGGGAGACCCACTTCCTAATAATGGGAACATTGTTTTCAGGAGGTCCACCTCTACTCTCTTCCAAGGGTTATTGAGGTTCGTGTAACTTTGTGGCAGGGCAGGATTTGCATTCAATGCATAGGCTAACAGAATGGCAGTACCAAATAAAAAAAGGGAACTTTGGTTTCATGTGGCCATCCAGGACGTCTGTGTTATAGGTTATTGTGATGCATCTAAATTTGGAGCAGGCCTTGCATTCACTTCATGGGCAAACTGAATGGGAGTACAAAATAAATAATAATGGGGACTTTGGTTTCATGTAGCCATACAGGACGTCAGTTCAAATGCTTATTGGTGTGCATGTTACTTTGGTGCAGGGCAGGCCTTGCATTAAATGCAAAAGCAAACAGTATCGGAGTACTAAATGAATAATGTGAACTTGGTTTTCCTGTGGCCATCCAGTAAGTGGTATCAAAGGCTTATTGGGGTATGGTTTAACCTTGGGGCAGGGCAGGCCTTGCATTCAATGCATAAGCAAACAGTATGGGAGTACCAAATGAATAATGTGAACTTGGTTTTCATGTGGCCATCTAGTACGTGGGTGCAAAGGCTTATTAGGGTGCATGTAACTTTGGGGCAGGGCAGGCCTTGCATTAATTGCAAAAGCAAACAGTATGGGAGTACCAAATGAATAATGTGAACTTGGTTTTCATGTGGCCATCTAGTACATGGGTGCAAAGGCTTATTGGGGTGCATGTAACTTTGGGGCAGGGCAGGCCTTGCTTTCAATGCATAAGCAAACAGTATGGCAGTACCAAATGTATAATGTGAACTAGGTTTTCATGTGCCCATCCACTACGTCATTTCAAAGGCTTTTTGTTGTGCATGTAACTTTAGGGCAGGCCTTGCATACAATTCATAAGTAGTGTTGAGCATTCCGATACCGCAAGTATCGGGTATCGGCCGATACTTGCGGGTATCGGAATTCCGATACCGAGATCCGATACTTTTGTGGTATCGGGAATCGGAATCGGAAGTTTCCAGTGTATGGTTCCCAGGGTCTGAAGGAGAGGAAACTCTCCTTCAGGCCCTGGGATCCATATAAATGTGTAAAATAAAGAATTAAAATAAAAAATATTGATATACTCACCTGTCCGGAGGCCCCTGGACTTTACCGCCGTAACCTGGAGCCTTCTTTGCTTAAAATGCGCGCGTTTAATGGTTTCCGTGACGTCACGGCTTCTGATTGGTCGCGTGCCGCCCATGTGACCGCGACGCGACCAATCACAACAAGCCGTGACGTAATTTTCAGGTCCTGATGCCTAATTCTAGGCATTCAGGATTTGAAAATTACGTCACGGCTTGTGATTGGTCGCGTCGTGGTCACATGGGCGGCACGCGACCAATCAGAAGCCGTGACGTAATTTTAAAATGCGCGCATTTACTGCCTCCCGTGACGTCACGGCTTGTGATTGGTCGCGTCGCCCATGTGACCGCGACGCGACCAATCACAAGCAGTGACGTAATTTTCAGGTACTGATGCCTAATTCTAGGCATTCAGGACCTGAAAATTACGTCACGGCTTGTTGTGATTGGTCGCGTCGTGGTCACATGGGCGGCACGCGACCAATCAGAAGCCGTGACGTCACGGAAACCATTAAACGCGCGCATTTTAAGCAAAGAAGGCTCCCAGTTACGGCGGTAAAGTCCAGGCTGCGTCGGAGAGGTGAGTATAGCAATATTTTTTATTTTAATTCTTTATTTTACACATTAATATGGTTCCCAGGGCCTGAAGGAGAGTTTCCTCTCCTTCAGACCCTGGGAACCATCAGGGATACCGTCCGATACTTGAGTCCCATTGACTTGTATTGGTATCGGGTATCGGTATCGGATTAGATCCGATACTTTGCCGGTATCGGCCGATACTTTCCGATACCGATACTTTCAAGTATCGGACGGTATCGCTCAACACTATACATAAGCAAACAGTATGGGAGTACCAAATGAATACTGGGATCTTTGGTTGCACGTGGTAATCCATGACATCTGTTCAAAGGGTTGTTGGGGTTCGTGTAACTTTTGGTGCAGGGCAGGCCTTGCATTCAATGTATAAGCAAAGAAGTACCAAATGAATACTGGTAACTTTGTTTTCCTGTAGTCATCCAGTATGTGGGTTCCAAGGCTTATTGGGGTGCATGTAACTTTGGGGCAGTGCATTGTATTGGTTGAAAGCAATGCTAAAGTAAAAAAAAACGCATCAAAAACGCTACGTGCGAACATAGCCCAAGTGGTG
The DNA here is from genome assembly GCF_051348905.1 of Ranitomeya variabilis. Classification (NCBI taxonomy): domain Eukaryota; kingdom Metazoa; phylum Chordata; class Amphibia; order Anura; family Dendrobatidae; genus Ranitomeya; species Ranitomeya variabilis. Next base: position 300,011,363 of record NC_135237.1, on the reverse strand, counting down.
GAGGTACATTTTTTGGGGGGTTCTTCGTTATGCCTTACATACAAATTATTACCCTGGAAAGGAAGTTCCTTAACCTATTTCTGGGGAAAATCCATTTTGGTTTTGTTTTTGTATGTTTTAGTGCGCGCCTGTAAAAGTGGCGTCCAGGGGTCTTCCCCATTATGTTCCCGTGTCATTGATATCAGATATTTCTAGACCCTAAAAGGACCCCCGGGGGGATTGCGGCAAAAATGCTTGAGTTTCCCATAGACTTACATTGGGCTCGTTGCTCGGGTCGAGTACCCGAGTATTCCAATTTGCTCGAACTGAGCAACGAGCACCCAAGCATTTTAGTGCTCGCCCATCACTAGTCCCAGCATGACAATAATCCAAAACACAAGGCCAAATTGACCTGTCATTGGCTACAGCAGAACAAAGTGAAAGTTCTGGAGTGGCCATCTCAGATTCCTAACATCAATATCATTGAGTCACTCTGGGGAGATCTCAAGCATGCAGTTCATGCTAGACAGCTCAGGAATTTACAGGAACTGGAGGCTTTTTGCCAAGAAGAGTGGGCAGCTTTACCATCTGAGAAATTAAAGAACCTCTTCCACAGCTACCACAAAAGACTTCAAGCTGTAATTGATGTTAGAGAGGGCAATACATGGTATTAAGAAATGGGGTATGTGGACTTTTTATCAGGGTCATTTGGATGTTTTGGGTTCTCATTATGATTTAAAAAGAGAAAACACAGTAGTGCGAGAATAAATAGCTTCACCCAACCACTAGCTATAAGTGGAGAAAAAGTTTTGATGTTATCATTCATATGCTCTGAAAAAAAGGCCAAGAAAGCAAAAATTCTGCCGAGGTATGTAAAATTTTGAGCAAAATTGAATATATAAGGGACTAAGGCTGGTTTCACACTTGCATTTGGAGCAGCTGCGGAGGGCTGAGGACTTCCTCCGTGAAGCCCCGCCCTCCGCCGCTAGCTCCTCCTACTTTTGCATGCGGCCGGCATGCGGCCTGTGTACCTATATTTAACATTAGGTAGGCAGGTCGTGCGGCTGTATGCGGAGGCTGCCGCATGCGTCATTTTGACGCTGCGGATAAAAAAAAATGCTACAGGCTGCGTCCTATGCTAGTCGCCGCAGCGTCAAAACGACGCATGCGGCAGCCTCCGCATACAGCCGCACGACCTGCATACCTAATGTTAAATATAGGTATACAGGCCGCATGCCGGCCGCATGCAGAAGTAGGCGGAGCTAGCGGCAGAGGGCGGGGCTTCACGGAGGAAGTCCGCAGCCCTCCGCAGCTGCTCCAAACGCAAGTGTGAAACCGGCCTAAATGGGAACTCTAGATAGAAAGCTAAAACAATAATGGACATTATAATATCAATAGCCCCATATTAAGTTTGTGAGCTGTAATTACACTTATTGGAGCTATATACTGTAGTGAAGAGTAGATACTATATACAGTGACAAATGCAATGTGTAAAAAGTGCTAGTGCAAGGTTTTTCACTAAAATGTTGGTATACAAATTTAAAACAGTAAAAAGCATATCACACATATAAGATATAATGTTGCTTGGATATCCCATTGATGGTACCCCTTAGAAGTCAACAATATAGATCTTCTGAATTTTCCACCACTCCCGTAGAGCTGTTCTCAATTAGTACATGTTTGTGGCTCATGATAACTAAAACACCTGGTGTGAGATAGGCCAATGTATGTATAATTTCTTACATTTCATAGACGATCATTATGTCAGTCCGAATGGAAGAAGATCTCTCTGACAGATGGGGAGCAACAGCGGACCCGTTGATCCTGAATAGCCCCAGTCTCTCTGAAGGTAAGAACAGCGTCCTTAGCAGCCCCATAGGTACCAGCACATATTGCACCATCTCCAAAGTAAATAATCTGGATGTGAATATAACCAAAACCGGTAAAATATATGAAAGAAATAAAGATAGAATGAAACAACTACGTAGTAGTATATAACCCAACCCCTTTAAAAAGATGATTGACACATATATATTAAGTTACAGAAATGCTGCAAATCCCAAGCTTTCATTGAGGCCTTGTGGACTCATAGTTCCCAGATGGTAAATCCATTTACTCTCCAGCTGAGACGGATTCTACCAAGATCCCCCCTTGAGATCCCAAGATAACGTGGTCAATATCTTTGATGGTCAGGCCTCTGGCATTGCATTCATGGTATTGCTTAAAATGCTATGGTAATGTTTTCAGCAATGTCTCATCCTTCATGGTTTTGGCTATCCCTGATGTGTTCTCTGGTCCTGATCTTAAGTTCCATTGTCGTTAGACCCATGTACACTTTACCACATGGGCATTGAGCATGCTACATAACTCTCTGAGATATACAGTTCAAGTGTCTTCTGATATCATATGTATGTGTGCCATCAAAGTTTTTGAAAGTAGAGGACTTAACATGGTTGAAACATCCTTTGCAGAAGTCACAAAGGAAAAAAGTCCATCAATATCACATATGTATAGCCCATGATATTTGGTTTACTGAGCTCATAGTGCCTCTGTACTTGTATAGACTTTAAATTGGCGGACTATTTGATCTGAGAAAAATGGAGTGGGTGGCAATGGGTGTGTCAGGATAGTGACCACCATTTGATCTCCTCAATGTCTACAGACTATGTTCATATGTTTTCATCATTGATTGCTGTACATAGAGATATAGTATATCTGGTTGGTGTCATTACGGTCCTTCTTAGTAGATTCACCATAGAGTAGCTGGCTGCATGTGGTTTTCCTGGCTCTAGTGTACCCCCTTTGAGAGATCTGTCTCTATGTCCTCTTTCAAGAAATCTTTTGCGTTAAATACATGGATTGATATTCAAACATCTCCGTATCAGAACAGATTCTTTTAGATTGAAAAACTGTCTGATCTGGATTCCTCATATTGTGGAGCTGGGATGGACGGAATATCTCCTAATGAAGGAGTTTGTGGCTGTAGGTTTTCTGAAGATATCTGTTTATAGCCAGCCATTGGAGGAAGCCCACATTTTGATGTCCAGGAAATCAGAATTCCTGCCACATTTGAAGTTCAATCTGATGTTAATGTCGTTGGTGTTCAGTTTACAAATCAAGTTTCATTTCCTAGATGAGGTCTCCCTGAAAAATGTTTCTTTCCCATGTCCCAAAACAAAGGTTGGCATATGACGGGGCACATTTTGCCCCCATTGCTGTACCCTGTAGTTGAAGATAGACATTATTATTAACTTATTATTGTCTATCAACCACAGCCTTTATCCTGCCATTATCCATGGGCTATTGTCTTTTTATAAGGGTGGACATCTCCTACCCAGACATGCCCCCGGAAGAAGCTAAAGGCAAAACGTATGTTGGGGTGAAGGGGGACCCACAGACAACTTCCTTGTTCGTGTTAATGCGCTTATATATATGGTACCACCGTATGGTTTATGTTTTTTGAGGGACTATAGATGTATAGGTTGGATCTTTGGGCTGGTTTACTGTACATGTCTAATTGTTACATTGATTTATTTTTTAATGTATGGTCATTTGGCCTGGATCACTCTTTTAGATCCAACTTGTACTTATTTGTACACTTTCATGATAATTATAATTATATTGAACAATGCTTATATATTATTTCTAAACACTCCTTTTAGGTGATTACTTTGTATCTCTGTTCGTACTGCACCCACACACACAAATGATACACCGTTTGAAAGGTAAACTTGCTCTCTTCAGCAAGAAAATAGCCAAACAAACCACACATCCATGATGTGATCATAAAATACAGTTTAAACATTAATTTTCATAAACCTGCAGTAAGGAAAAATGACCTGCAGGTGGCACCACACTACCCCAAAGCACACTACCACAAAGCTTCACAAACACATCTAAACAGATTGCACACTTTACTGCTGGTGAGTCAGATATGCAAACACATTTGGAAACATGCACTGCTTATTCTATTGGAAATATTCACTGCCTATTGAACATTTCAAGCAGCATTTGAAGCCCAGACCTAACATTGTTTGGGTTTGGAATTACTTTGCAGGATGACTAGGAAGAGGCGTATAAAAAGCAGGCCTCGAGGCAGGCCAACACGAATGAGACGTCCCAGACCACTTCAGACACCATCTAGTGAACATCAAACAGGCTACAACCTCATGAACAAAGGCAACAAAGACTTGAAAACCATAGATAGGCTCAACAGAAGCACATTCAACAGCTAGTGAATCAGCGTAGAACACTACTGCAGGAGCAGTGTATTGATTTAGTTCCACCTGATTACTTCCTGCATCTACAACAAAACATCTGTGCAAGGAGGTGCCAACATTAACTTCCAAAGACATACTGTTGTGCTCGCTTACAGACAATGAAGTTAAAACCCACAATGTTGGGAGTATGGATAAAGAATGTCCACATTATTCATCTAAGCTCTATTTAGGTGAAGTCGTTCGTAAACCCTTCCGGCTTAGCCCCTCATAAGGTGGTTTTGAAAAAAAATAAGATTATCATGTTGCTAAGAAATGTTTACGCTAAACAAGGACTTATCAATGGAGTGAGATTAGTCATTACTAATTTAGGCAATTACACCATCACAGCAAAAGTCATTAATTCCGTTCAACAGTTATCATACCTCGAATTAACCTCACAGCTTCTGATCCAACTATGCCTTTCCACCTGAGCAGAAAGCAATTCCCAGTCAAAGTGGCATTTGCAATGACCATTAATAGAGCACAGACCACAAGCTTGATAAAGGTCTGTTGACCGAAACATCGCTACAGGAGGCAGAATAAATGTAAGCTCCTATTTTTTCAGTATCCATTGTGGTGCTGTCTTTTTGTTTTTTGTGGTCTTGGCACTGTCCGGGATGGGCTCCCTGTTTTGGACGTGCGTCCTTGTGTCCGCTGAGACCTTCAATCTATATATAAAAGGGTGCGGTTTTGACTTTCTTTTGTTTTGACATTAATATAGCACAGGGACAAATGCTTCAAACAGCTGGCCTGTTCCTACCAAAACCAGTATTCTCACACGGCCAATTGTACGTGGCATTTTCAAGAGTGCGAAGCTTCCAAAATATACATGTTTGCGTAAGCGATACTTACAATCAAATAGTCACTCAGACTGACATTCTCACCCCCAATGTTGTGTTTATGGAGGTTTTATAACAGCAATATTTTATTTTGCTAAGACATTTTTTGGCCTCTACTCAGGGTCGGACTGGCCTAGCGGGATACCGGGGAATTGCCCGGTGGGCCCTGATGATTGAGAGACTAAGTCATGGGGCCCTTTAAAAGTGTGAATTATTTAAAAGCGCGGGCCCTTTAAAAGCCCCTCCTAAGGTTATGCAGGGCCGCGCGCACATACCTTGACCTTTGACACTGACCATGGCGACTCTCTCACTGTCTCACATGATCAGGATTCAGGAGGATGTTGACATTCTTTGTGACACACACCGCGCTCTGCTTTCCCGCTGTCCTCGGTGCCTTCCTATAGCGTTGGTGTCAGGTGACACCGCACTGTGCTCTTCTGTCTCCCGCTGTCCTGCCCTGTAATGTCGACTGAGTTATGACACCCTCCCTGGAAGTGCCAGCTACAGCTTGGGCTGCTGCCTGATTTTAAAGTGCAACACATGTTTTTCTGGGTGAGTTTTTCCAAATGTGTATGTGTGTGTATATGCCTGTGTGCATGTATATATTACTGTGTGTGTATGTACAGTATGCCTGTGTGTATATGCCTGCATGTGTGTACATATGACTGTGTGCATATATATATATATATATATATATATATATATATATATATATATATATATGCCTGTGTATGTATATGCCTGTGTGTGTATATGCCTGTGTGTGTATATGCCTGTGTGTGTATATATGCCTGTGTGTATATGCCTGTGTGTTTGTATATATGCCTGTGTGTATATATGCCTGTGCGTGTATAGATGCCTGTGTGTACATGCCTGTGTGTGTATATATGCCTGTGTGCGTGTGTACAATATATGCCTGTGTGTATATATATGCCTTGTGTTTATATGCCTGTGTGTATGCCTGTGTGTTTGTATATATGCCTGTGTGTGTACATGCCTGTGTGTACATAACTTTTTGTGTATATATGCCTGTATGTGTTGTAGCGTGGATAAAGGTTGTATAGTCGACGGGAGATATGTGTCACATAGGTGGCTTGTCGCTGTGATATAACCATGCCTATCTATATGTGTTTCAGGACCTGTGGTGATGTCATAACCACATGTTAAATCATGTGATGGGTTCCTGGCTGTGGGTAGACCTATAAAAGAAAGGCTAATGCTTAACACAGGAGATGTGTGTGTGGAGGTGAAGGCCTCCAGAGTGTGTTAAGGCTTCAGGACTGAGCCTGAAGGACTGGACACTTGTACTTTCTTTTCCTGAGCTAAAGGCTATTTGTTTTCTGTTATTTGCTATGTGGTTTATGGAGCAATAAACCCTGTGAACTTTTAATGGAACGTGCCTCCTGAGTGTCAGCCGTCGTACCTGAGCGAGTGAAACCTCTACAATTGGTGGAGAATGCGGGCATGCATTCCCAGCAGAGATGTAAGTCTATTATTGAATGTCCTGGGTCAAGTCTGTTGCAAGCCAGCAAGCATTGCCGGGGAAAATGGAGGACCTTCTGAAACACTTGGTCCAGTCGCAGTCACAGCAGCAAGAGACCAAAAGGCTGTTGATGCAACAGATACAACAGAGCCAGCAGGAGCAATGGCAGTAGATACAACAGTACCAGCAGGAGCAACGGCAGCAGATGCAGCTTCTGGCAACCGCCATCCAGGGCAGGACAAGCGCCCCGACTCCAGGTCTGGCTGATGACACCCACGTCCGGAAGACGGTAAGATGCACATTGCAGAAAATGACCCCCGGGGATGATGTTGAGGCCTTCCTGATGGTGTTTGAGAGGGTCGCTGAGAGGGAAAAACTTCTGCCAGAGCAGTGGGCAGAGGTACTGGCACCATACCTGATGGGAGAACCTCAGAAGGCGTACTTTGACTTAACCTTGCAGGATGCCAAGGAGTATCACAAATTGAAAGCCGAGATTCTCACAGATTTGGGGGTGACACTGACTGTTAGGGCACAGCGAATTCACTGCTGGGCCTATCACCGGGACAAACCGCCTCACTCCCAAATGTTTGACCTGTTGCACCTGGTCCAGAAATGGCTGCAGCCAGAGTCCTCTACGCCTGCACAGATGGTAGAACGAGTGATGATGGATCAGTTTGTGCATTCCCTCCCGAGGCCCATACAGACTTGGGTTGCTCAGGGTGATCCCCAGAATGCCGACGAACTGATTGGACTGGTCGAGAGGTACCAAGGGATGGAAGGCTCCTTCGGGAGGCAGCCCATGCCATACTGGGGGTCCCAGAAAGGCGCTGAGTCCCAAAAAGGGGTGGGGCGTCCAAGGTCACAAAGGGCGGGGGAGGTGGTGCCCAAGGTCCCTACGGGTGATATTATTTGCTAGAGGTGCCACGGGCCAGGACATATAGCTGCCCGTTGTTCCCAGATCACTGAGCAGATGGACTTCAGCATGGGACGCCGTAGTTCATACTATGCATATATAGCCTGCAGTGTGAACTCTCTGCCCAACGAGGGGCCTCAAGTGTGTCCCGTAAAGGTGAACGGTCGAGCAGTAACGGCGCTGTTAGACTCGGGGAGCTTAGTGACCCTGGTGATGGCCACTTTTCCTCTCCACCTGCTCCTGGGTAATATGGGGGAGATGTGCGGTGCATACATGGGGATGCAAAGGACTAAGTGATAAAGCCTTCCTAATACCCTGTCTGATGACAAATGCACACTTAGCAGGATGTTAGCTGTTTTATGATATTAGTGGTAGGACCCGCATTATTATGGGGACCCTTGACGTTGGGTTGCGGGCTTACGTTGTTTTGGCCAAAATAATAAACCAATACCTCATATAGTGTATGTGTTTATCATATGCATACATTTTTTTGCACTATATCATATCCTTTTTTGCAGGATGTGGCCAGGCCTTTTTATGTTGGTTAGGTTTTTTTGGGGGGGGCGTTTGTCACCGTGTGCTGCATATTATAGTGCTGGGCAGCCCGCCTGTTAATACAAGGGGCGTCATTAATAGGTTGCATACCAGACACTGTGCACCACACCTATCAGTGTGACTGGCGTCCTATGTGAGTCATATCAATGTGCATTTTTTCTACTAGGCAGCCAACCCCTGCAATGTTTGGAGGATAGGGGTGGTTGTTTTTATCAAGTAGTTTGCACTCGTGCCGCACCTAGCCTTTATCAGTGGAGGCCTGCTGCATCCTGCTAAGTGTGCATTTGTCATCAGACAGGGTATTAGGAAGGCTTTATCACTTGGTATGTGTTTTTTCTGAGTTTTTTTCTATGTTAGCTGTTTTATGATATTAGTGGTAGGACCCGCATTATTATGGGGACCCTTGACGTTGGGTTGCGGGCTTACGTTGTTTTGGCCAAAATAATAAACCAATACCTCATATAGTGTATGTGTTTATCATATGCATACATTTTTTTGCACTATATCATATCCTTTTTTGCAGGATGTGGCCAGGCCTTTTTATGTTGGTTAGGTTTTTTTTGGGGGGGCGTTTGTCACCGTGTGCTGCATATTATAGTGCTGGGCAGCCCGCCTGTTAATACAAGGGGCGTCATTAATAGGTTGCATACCAGACACTGTGCACCACACCTATCAGTGTGACTGGCGTCCTATGTGAGTCATATCAATGTGCATTTTTTCTACTAGGCAGCCAACCCCTGCAATGTTTGGAGGATAGGGGTGGTTGTTTTTATCAAGTAGTTTGCACTCGTGCCGCACCTAGCCTTTATCAGTGGAGGCCTGCTGCATCCTGCTAAGTGTGCATTTGTCATCAGACAGGGTATTAGGAAGGCTTTATCACTTGGTATGTGTTTTTTCTGAGTTTTTTTCTATGTTAGCTGTTTTATGATGCAAAGGACTACCCTATGGCCAGGGTGGATATTGAAACGGCATGTGGCACTGAGTCCCATGAAGTCAACGTCGTATGGGACTCGTTGCACCCTATAATTATTGGCCGGGATTTCTGTTTGTTTTGGGATTTGTGGGGAAAGGGTTCTGAGGTCGCTAGCAAGAGTAGGGAACCATTGAACGCTAAAAAGGTATCGCCACACCCAGAGACAGACAGGTTTCCTTTTTGTGTCCTGGTTGGGGATGAGGAGGAAGTGTCCCCTGCATCTGACATTCTTGAGTTAGAGGTAACTGGTGAAAATTTTGAGACTGCCCAACATAGGGACCCCACTCTGAGGGAAGCCTTTAATAATGTCACAGTTATTAATGGGGTTGTACAGGAGTCGGGGGCAGACACAAGATTTCCCTATTTTCTGATGAGTGGGGAGTTGTTGTACTGGGTCACGAAAATAAGGGAGGAAATGGTAGAGCAGTTGGTAGTGCCGGGTCCATATAGACGGAAGGTCTTGGACATGGCCCATTCACACATCTTGGGTGGACACTTAGGGGTGGAAAAAATGCAGGAACTGGTTGTGCAGAGGTTCTATTGGCCTGGGTGTCACCAGGAAATAGTAGACTATTGCATGTCCTGCCCTACATGTCAGCTAACTGCCCCCACTCCTCATTTCCGGAGCCCCCTTGTGCCATTGCCCATTATTGAGGTGCCATTCGAGAGAATTGCCATGGACTTGGTCGGTCCCTTATTTAAATCAGCCCGGGGCCATCAGTATCTATTAGTCATCCTGGACTATGCCACACACTATCCAGAGGCAAATCCTCTGAGAAATTCTTCCTCGAAGAGTATAGCCCGCGAGTTGGTCCATGTGTTTTCCCGGACAGGTCTGCCGAAGGAGATCCTGACTGACCAGGGGACACCTTTCATGAGCAAGGTGATGAGGGAGTTATGCAAAGTCCTGAAAATCTTCCAGTTGAGGACATCGGTGTACCATCCCCAGTCAGATGGCCTTTTTGAGAGATTTAACAAGACACTGAAGAGCATGCTGAGAAAAGCTATAGAGAAAGACAGTAGAGACTGGGACTGTCTCTTACCATATCTGATGTTTTCCATTCATGACGTTCCACAGGCCTCCACAGGGTTCTCACCGTTTGAGCTTCTATGTGGCCGACATCCACGAGGTCTCCTGGATATAGCCAAGGAAACCTGGGAAGCCAAAGTCACACCCCACAGAAGCGTCATTGAGCACGTGGCCCTGATGCAGCAGAGGATTGCAAAGGTGATGCCTATCATGAAAGAACACCTTCTCCAGGCACAAGAAGCTCAGGCCAGGGTCTACAACCGGTCTGCAAGAGTTAAGCAGTTCAATCTGGGAGACTGAGTTCTTGTGTTAGTTCCGACAGTGGAGGGCAAGTTCTTGGCCAAATGGAAGGGCCATTTGAGGTCATCAAAAAGCTTGGTGAGGTAAACTATAAAAATCACCAACCAGGAAGACGGAAATCAATCCAAGTCTACCATGTCAACCTCATCAAGCCATGGCAAGATAGAGAGCCGACAGTAACTCCATCTTTGCTAAGCAACCCAGAAGGTGAGGTTGGAGGGGTTACTATAGCGGAGACGCTATCGAAGGCCCAGAAACAGCATTGCCGGGAGTTACTCCAGAAGAACAGACACGTGTTTTCAGAGTTGCCAGGATACACAAAGGTCATAGAGCACGAGGTCCTGACAGAGCCACATGTGCGGGTGAACAGAAGCCCTATCGAATTCCTGAGGCCTGTTGGGAAGTAATCTCCAAGGAGGTGGAGCGTATGTTGAAGCTTGGAGTCATTGAGGAATCCAAGAGCAGTTGGTCAAGCCCAATTGTCCTGGTCCCAAAACATGAAGGGGAGTGGAGATTTTGCAATGACTATCGGAAGTTGAATGAGGTCTCCAAGTTTGATGCATATCCCATGTCCCGCGTTGATGAGCTCATCGAAAGACTTGGGCCCGCCAGGTATATAACCACCTTGGATTTGACTAAGGGGTATTGGCAGATCTCCATGGCACAGGAAGCCAAGGAGAAGACGGCGTTTTCTACACCAGATGGATGCTTCCAGTATGTCCGGATGCCGTTTGGTCTACAGGGAGCTCCGGCAACCTTCCAGAGGGCTATGGATAGAATCCTTGCACCCCATAAGCCATACGCTACTGCATACCTGGATGATATCATCATCTTTAGCCCAGACTGGGAGAGTCATCTGGAAAAAGTCCAAGCGATGTTTGATGCTCTAAGGGTGGCGGGGTTTACAATAAACCTGAAGAAGTGTGCCTTGGGTAAGGAAGAAGCTAAGTACCTAGGATATGAAGTGGGCCATGGAGAAATAACCCCCCAAATCAGTAAAGTGGAGGCAATGCAAACATGGCCAAAACCACTCTCCAAAAAGCAAGTTAAAGCCTTTCTGGGGATCGTGGGATATTACAGAAGGATCATCCCAAACTTCACCACGGTGGCTGTGCCTCTGACTGATCTGCTAAAGGGGACAAAATCAGTAATGGTTAAATGGTCCGAAGAGACAGAGTCAGCCTTCCAAGAAATGAAAGAGGCTCTGTGTAAGCAACCTGTTCTGATGGCCCCAAACTTTAAGAAAGAGTTTATTCTTCAAACAGATGCCTCAGATGTTGGGGTAGGAGCAGTCCTTTCCCAAGAGCTACATGGGGAGGAGCATCCTGTTCTCTATCTGAGAAGGAAACTGTCCTCGTCTGAAAAGAATTACTCAGTCGTAGAGAAGGAGTGCTTTGCCACAAAGTGGGCGGTGGACACGTTATGGTACTATCTGCTGGGATGTAAATTTAGACTGATATCTGACCATGCCCCACTTAGATGGATGAGGGAAACGAAGGGTAGAAATGCTAGGGTCACCCGTTGGTTCTTAGCCCTGCAGGACTTCAGTTTCCGTGTGGAACATAGGGCCGGGAAGCTGCACGATAATGCTGATGCCCTATCAAGAAAGAATCCCTTGTCTAGTGGGGGGAAGTGCAAAGCCCCACGGCTTTAGGCTGAGGGGGGAGGTATGTAGCTTGGCTAAAGGTTGTATAGTCGATGGGAGATATGTGTCACAGAGGTGGCTTGTCGCTGTGATATAACCATGCCTATCTATATGTGTTTCAGGACCTGTGGTGATGTCATAACCACATGTCTAATCATGTGATGGGTTCCTGGGTGTGGTTAGACCTATAAAAGAAAGGCTAATGCTTAACACAGGAGATGTGTGTGTTTGGAGGTGAAGGCCTCCAGAGTGTTTAAAGGCTCCAGGACTGAGCCTGATGGACTGGACACTTGTACTTTCTTTTCCTGAGTTAAAGGCAATTTGTTTTCTGTTATTTGCTATGTGGTTTATGGAGCAATAAACCCTGTGAACATTTAATGGAACGTGCCTCCTGAGTGTCAGCCGTCATACCTGAGCGAGTGAAACCTCTACAATTGGTGGAGAATGCGGGCATGCATTCCCAGCAGAGACGTAAGTCTATTATTGAATGTCCTGGGTCAAGTCTGTTGCAAGCCAGCAAGCATTGCCGGGGAAAATGGAGGACCTTCTGAAACACTTGGTCCAGTCGCAGTCACAGCAGCAAGAGACCAACAGGCTGTTGATGCAACAGATACAACAGAGCCAGCAGGAGCAATGGCAGTAGATACAACAGTACCAGCAGGAGCAACGGCAGCAGATGCAGCTTCTGGCAACCGCCATCCAGGGCAGGACAAGCGCCCCGACTCCAGGTCTGGCTGATGACACCCACGTCCGGAAGACGGTAAGATGCACATTGCAGAAAATGACCCCCGGGGATGATGTTGAGGCCTTCCTGATGGTGTTTGAGAGGGTCGCTGAGAGGGAAAAACATCTGCCAGAGCAGTGGGCAGAGGTACTGGCGCCATACCTGATGGGAGAACCTCAGAAGGCGTACTTTGACTTGACCTTGCAGGATGCCAAGGAGTATCACAAATTGAAAGCCGAGATTCTCACAGATTTGGGGGTGACACTGACTGTTAGGGCACAGCGAATTCACTGCTGGGCCTATCACCGGGACAAACCGCCTCACTCCCAAATGTTTGACCTGTTGCACCTGGTCCAGAAATGGCTGCAGCCAGAGTCCTCTACGCCTGCACAGATGATAGAACGAGTGATGATGGATCAGTTTGTGCATTCCCTCCCGAGGCCCATACAGACTTGGGTTGCTCAGGGTGATCCCCAGAATGCCGATGAACTGATTGGACTGGTCGAGAGGTACCAAGGGATGGAAGGCTCCTTCGGGAGGCAGCCCATGCCATACTGGGGGTCCCAGAAAGGCGCTGAGTCCCAAAAAGGGGTGGGGCGTCCAAGGTCACAAAGGGCGGGGGAGGTGGTGCCCAAGGTCCCTACGGGTGATATTATTTGCTAGAGGTGCCACGGGCCAGGACATATAGCTGCCCATTGTTCCCAGATCACTGAGCAGATGGACTTCAGCATGGGACGCCGTAGTTCATACTATGCATATATAGCCTGCAGTGTGAACTCTCTGCCCAACGAGGGGCCTCAAGTGTGTCCCGTAAAGGTAAACGGTCGAGCAGTAACGGCGCTGTTAGACTCGGGGAGCTTAGTGACCCTGGTGATGGCCACTTTTCCTCTCCACCTGCTCCTGGGTAATATGGGGGCGATGTGCGGTGCATACATGGGGATGCAAAGGACTAGCCTATGGCCAGGGTGGATATTGAAACGGCATGTGGCACTGAGTCCCATGAAGTCAGCGTCGTATGGGACTTGTTGCACCCTATAATTATTGGCCGGGATTTCTGTTTGTTTTGGGATTTGTGGGGAAAGGGTTCTGAGGTCGCTAGCAAGAGTAGGGAACCATTGAACGCTAAAAAGGTATCGCCACACCCAGAGACAGACAGGTTTCCTTTTTGTGTCCTGGTTGGGGATGAGGAGGAAGTGTCCCCTGCATCTGACATTCTTGAGTTAGAGGTAACTGGTGAAAATTTTGAGACTGCCCAACATAGGGACCCCACTCTGAGGGAAGCCTTTAATAATGTCACAGTTATTAATGGGGTTGTACAGGAGTCGGGGGCAGACACAAGATTTCCCTATTTTCTGATGAGTGGGGAGTTGTTGTACTGGGTCACGAAAATAAGGGAGGAGTTGGTAGAGCAGTTGGTAGTGCCGGGTCCATATAGACGGAAGGTGTTGGACATGGCCCATTCACACATCTTGGGTGGACACTTAGGGGTGGAAAAAATGCAGGAACGGGTTGTGCAGAGGTTCTATTGGCCTGGGTGTCACCAGGAAATAGTAGACTATTGCATGTCCTGCCCTACATGTCAGCTAACTGCCCCCACTCCTCATTTCCTGAGCCCCCTTGTGCCATTGCCCATTATTGAGGTGCCATTCGAGAGAATTGCCATGGACTTGGTCGGTCCCTTATTTAAATCAGCCCGGGGCCATCAGTATATATTAGTCATCCTGGACTATGCCACACACTATCCAGAGGCAAATCCTCTGAGAAATTCTTCCTCGAAGAGTATAGCCCGCGAGTTGGTCCATGTGTTTTCCCGGACAGGTCTGCCGAAGGAGATCCTGACTGACCAGGGGACACCTTTCATGAGCAAGGTGATGAGGGAGTTATGCAAAGTCCTGAAAATCTTCCAGTTGAGGACATTGGTGTACTATCCCCAGTCAGATGGCCTTTTTGAGAGATTTAACAAGACACTGAAGAGCATACTAATGCTGATGCCCTATCAAGAAAGAATCCCTTGTCTAGTGGGGGGAAGTGCAAAGCCCCACGGCTTTAGGCTGAGGAGGGAGGTATGTAGCTTGGCTAAAGGTTGTATAGTCGATGGGAGATATGTGTCACATAGGTGGCTTGTCGCTGTGCTATAACCATGCCTATCTATATGTGTTTCAGGACCTGTGGTGATGTCATAACCACATGTCTAATCATGTGATGGGTTCCTGGGTGTGGTTAGACCTATAAAAGAAAGGCTAATGCTTAACACAGGAGATGTGTGTGTTTGGAGGTGAAGGCCTCCAGAGTGTGTAAAGGCTCCAGGATTGAGCCTGAAGGACTGGACACTTGCACTTTCTTTTCCTGAGCTAAAGGCTATTTGTTTTCTGTTATTTTCTTTGTGGTTTATGGAGCAATAAACCCTGTGAACTTTTAATGGAACGTGCCTCCTGAGTGTCAGCCATCGTACCTGAGCGAGTGAAATCTCTACAGTGTGTGTATACGCATGTGTGTGTATATGCATGTGTGTATATGCATGTGTGTGTGTATATGCCTGTGTGTATATGCCTGTGTGTGTACATGCCTGCCTGTGTGTACATGCCTGCCTGTGTGTGTATATTCCTGCCTGTGTGTACATGCCTGCCTGTGTGTGTATATATATGCCTGTGTGTGTATGTATATGCATGTAGGTATGCATGCGCATGTATGTCTATGTGTGCCTGTCTGCAAATGCTTTTTTGTGTGTCTGCGCTCACGCGTCTGTATTTACATATGCATTTGTGTGTATGTCTTTGAGTGTTTGCATATATGTGTCTGCGTGTGCATGCATGCTTGCGTCTGGTGTTTACGTGTGCATTTCTGTGTGTGTATGTCTTTAAGCATCTGCATGTGATTGTGTGTGTGTGTGTGTGTGTGTTTCCCTGGGTGTGCTTGTATGTGTTTATGTGTGCATTTTTGTGTATATGTGTCTTCATGTGTGTGCATTTCCACATTTTGTGTGTGCTTTTCTGAGCGTGAATTTTTGTGTGTATCTGTGTGTATGAGCATGACTGTCTGTGTGCATGTCTGTGTGTTTATGTGTGCCTTTTTGTGTGTGTAAGTGCGCTTGCCTGCGTGTATACTGTATGTGTGTGTCCTCATTTCTGTATGTGTGCAATCTGCAAGTGTGTGTGTCTGCGAATGCATGTCTGCACCCACATATGTGTACGTGTCTTGGTGTGTATATGTGTGCTTCAACATGTCTGTGTGTGTCTTTGTGCTATTCCAAAGATTTATTATAATTGGGGAGAGATGGCATTTTAGGAGTCAGTATGGGGATAATGTGTGAAGAAACAGTATGATTAATTGGTGCGGGAACTGAAGGGGGATGTGTGAGGAGACATTATGGAGAGTGGGAGGAATGTATGAGGAGACGGCATGGGGGGAGAAAAGTGTGAGGGGGCACAGAACAGAGACCACATAGTGGTGGGGGACATATAGCTGCGGCAACATGAGGGGACAGTGTGAGAACACAGCAAGGAGGGAATAGTAGGCTGAAGAGAAGAACTGACATGAGGGGGCAAAGTATAAGGACTGGGCAGTATAGGGGAGACACCGTGTGAGAGGACAGTGTGGAGGGCATGTACCATTAGAGGGACAGTGCGGGTCATATTGTGAACAGTCTTTACAGGGGCTTAGCGTAGGGCAGATATTTTTATTAATTATCCACCGCAAGTAGAGAGCAAGTAGAGTGCTCTCTACTTGCGGTGGATACCGCGTAGTCCTCGTGCTTCCCTCTCCCCCGCTTGTCGGACTAACCTGCCATCTAATGCTGGCCTGTACATGCATATATATGTATGTATATATTCCCTATTTTTACCTACTACAATTTTGATGCAAACTAATTAATCTCTACTGGAGTTCTGCCATCTATACCATCTCCGCTAATTTTTTAGCACGCTGATGAAGGTCAATTGTAGACCAAAACATTTGTGACTACTGTATGTATATTAAACAAACCCCTTTGCATCACATCTATTGGAGTGTGCTAGTTGTTAATATTTCACTGTGGGATACAAGCAGCGGGCATCCTGCAGTGGACTCACTAGTGGGAAACTACCCTAAAGGTGGTATCCAGGGATTCTGTTACAGGGACTCTGTCACTGATTTTATGGTATCCTAACTAACGGTAGCAAACTAGTGACAGATCCCCAATCAGGACTCATCATTTGCTGCTGCCAGAAACTTATTTTCGCAATGAGGTATATTACAAATATGGTTAATATCACTGTCCTTATATTATATAAAAAAAAGTTTATGGAAGCTGTAGAGAGGGCCCCTGGCGTTAATTCCCCTGGTGGGTGCTAGGCACCCCAGTCTGACCCTGCCTCTACTTATCAAACCAATTTTTTGCATTAACAATCTACATATATAAATACCTGTCTGTGTTCATCATGTCATTAAATACATTTACATTTGACCAGCTTGCTTTTTTGGAAATTTTTCGGAAAGAAGCAGGGCGCGTCCGAGGTTGAGTATATACCTAATAGGAATATACTCACCCTCGGCTTCTTTCCGGCAGCCTTTCTTCCTAAGAATCAGCCCTTCCAGGACCCTCGGTGACGTCACGGTGACGTCGCGGCTTGTGAGTGGTCGCGCGAGCGGTCACATGGGCGGCCGCACGACCAATCACAAGCCCCGACGTCACCGCGACGTCACCGCGACGTCACCGCAAGGTCCTGGAAGGCTGATTCTAAGGAAGGAAGGTTCCCGCTTAGTACCAGGGTGCATCAGATGGTAAGTATGGCGATATTTTTTATTTTAATTCTTTATTTTACACTTAAATATGGATCCCAGAGTTTCCGCTCCTTCAGACCCTGGGAACCATTGGAAACCCAATGCACTGCATTGGGTTTCGAGTTTCGGCCGACCCCGACTTTTTTATAGGATCGGCCGATTTCACTCGACCCGACTTTTGAAAAAGTCGGGTTTCGTGAAGCCCGACCCGATCCTATAAATGTAAAGGTCGCTCAACCCTAGTTGATTTAGCTTCCTGTCCTATTTTGTAGAGGGGCACGGAACACCACACTTGAAGCCAGACCAGTGTGAAAAGGTTGTTGGATGGATTGCAGATAAATCACTTTGGATTACTTGATGGATTGCTTCCAGTCACTTTGCCTGAACATCCCTTTGCCTGAACATCCCACTGCCACATGATCCAGTCTCAGTAGGCATGATTCTGGACCACATAATCCTCACCCTGGTCCTCCTTCCTCCCACCATGCCGACTGGCCAGAGACAAGTGATCCCACACTTAATTACTCTGAAGAGCTAATCAATTATCCATTTATAGATTCTGGCCTCTCACCCTGCACGTTCCAAATGGGACTTCAGGAGATCACATGTAGCAATGATAAAATTTTTGAGCAGCTACCCTCACAAAAAGTTGACAGTGAGAAAATGCAATTACTGTTGCAGGAGCTGGATGATGATGAGACACAATTGCTAGCAATTGGTTCAGTTGTGTCAGCAAGTCTGGAGAATAACTAAAATGCAGAAGTGGAAGAAAATGTGGTGGATGATGAAGTCTGTGTGATCTTGAAGGCTACATGCTGAGCGAAGACAGAGATCTGCAGCACCACAACAGGCAGGAAGAGGTAGTGGGATGGGCAGGCAACTCCCAGGGTCCAGAAAAAGTGATTGCGGGTGACACTACTGCCTCTTCCTCATTCTATGGGCATGCCAATCCTCTGTCCATGAGGTAGATGAAGATGCCTGCCATCCTGCACCTGTCGTTGCACACTTGCAACCATTGTCAGCAACCACATCCTTGTCCCAGAGCAGCATTCCGTGGTCCCTACCTCAATCCTTGAAACACAAGCATAAATACACAGTGACCCACCCACAGGCTACAATGCTAAATGGCCACATTTCCAGACTGCTTGCCTCTCCGCAGCGTCACAGTAGTGGCTGTCCCTTGGTACTTGGTCCCTAGCCACCAGTATTCCTCCTGCTATTCCATCCCCACCTTACACAAGCACGTGTCCCAAAACATCAGCCATGCCCTGACCATGGCTGTAACTGGGAAGGTCCATTTAACTAATGACACCTGGAGAAATGCTTGTCGCCAGTGGCACTACATTTCCCTGATGGCACACTGGGTGAACATTGTGGAAGTCGGGACCCAGTCGGACCCTGAGATGGAACATGTGCTACCGGCAGTTCTTGCATCTCCTCATCCTCATGTCACAAACATCAACATCAGTTGCAAGATGGAAGTGCTGCAGCACTGCGCTGGCTAAGCGGAAACAAGCTGTGAAGCTAATCTGCTTAGATGACAAACCGCACACCACTGCAGAGTTATTGAAAGGTCTAACAGACCAGACTGATCTGTGGATATCTCCCCTGAACCTATAACCATACATGGTCATGTATGACAATGGCCATTATCTGGTGGTGGCTCTGGAGCTTTGTAACCTCACAGACGTATCATACTTGACCCACGTGCTCAACTTTGTGGTTCAGCGGTTTCTCAAAACCTACCCAAATATGCCTGAGCTACTTGTGAAAGCACGCCATTTGAGTACCCATTTCCCCATGTCGGCTACAGCTTCCGTCACACTTGCAGTGCTGCAGCAGTGTTCGCAACTTTCAGTTAGCTAACTGGTGTGTGATGTCACCACGTGTTGTTACATATGTTGGCAAGGCTTTGTGAGCAAAAGAGTAGTTGAATACCAGGTACACGATGCCCATCGATATTCCGGTCAGCCTCTGCACATAAGAGCTGATGAGTGAGCATGGATAGAAAAACCAAACTACGATAGGCCGAAATCCTAGAAAACTATGAAAAAACAAAAAAGTAAACAAGGATCCCTAAAATATAACTTTTAATAGAACTAGTATAAAACTTTATTTAACATGATCATCAAAGTATGAGGAAGTGAAAAGGTATTCAATGTACCTAAACAACCCTAGGTCGCACTACAATGAGGACTGCCTGACAGTGGAGGTTGGCACCCTACTTTTTCTCGGTCGGTGCCCCCACTCCTCGGCGGCTCACCCTTTAGTACCCTAGAAAATACCTATAATAAAGGAAGAAACTAGTGAACCCTAAAAATGCTGTACCTATACTGCCACCTGCCTGACAGTGGAGGTAGACACCCTAATTTACTGCGGTAGGTGCCCCCACTCAACGAATACTACCCCTAGGGTCCCTCACAATCTCTATAGTAACAGATAGACACAAGATAATGTCCCATATACACCTCTGATACCCCCAAAAAAGGAAAACAAGGAAAAAATTAATAAGAAAAAATAAACAAGACAAAAATGATAAGTGTAAGTTCAGTTTGACAATAGTACCCACAAGGGAATACCATCAAGTGCAATGACCTGAACCATAAAGATATATGGGTACACAGAATGCGACAAATGTGTGTTTGTCCAGATACAGTTTTTTAGAAAAGCACAAAAGTGCCTACAGAAATGCAAATATCAAATTTCAAACATGAACTCCTCTATCCAACAAATGAGTCCCATCTTGTCTTGCTAAATGATGTCTTGTGATATGAGAGTACACACAATGAGAGATTAGTTACTCAATGATAAAAAGATATCCACTATAATCTAATAATCAGTAGCATAATACTCGACATCCATTTTGCCACTACAAGATGTGAACAAACCAGAAAATAAGTCCTCTGGGTAGTAAGGACACGATAATGGCCAATTAATAGGCAGAAAAATGAAAATAAATGGAGGAGAACTCTCTGCCACAGCACACAAGGAATACAATCATCCTGCCAATGCAGATAAATAAAGAGTACATAATGTCACCGTTATGCTCATCTATTTGCTGTGGTCTCCCAGCCTATTTGTCCAACTTGACCCAGAAGTGCGGATAATTTGGATGTACGTAATCAACATCCATTAAAAAGTCCCCATACAATGCCCGACGCGTTACCCCCCCATTTGGGAATAGTGGGGGTTCATCAGGGGTTGAGCAGCCACAAAGACAATAAAGGAGCTGTAGAGATAAACAGCACTCACCATGTTCCCCTTTTATAATCAAGCCGTAATCCAGAAATGCTAGCATTCACTCCACGTGGAGTAAACTGGAACCCACATCATAGTCGCCCGGACCGCAATGAGCATGGAGCGGTCACCCGGAACTGACAATGTCCAGACCGGACAATAGATGTAAAACAGAAATGGAGCTGAGCCAGTACAAGAAAATGGCCGCTGAACCTGCGCATGCGCAATAAGGTGAAGCAACGCTCTGTGGCTACCAAATGTCATTACAAGCAGTGCAACCGCAATAGGAGTAAATAAACAAGATAAGAGAGCGTTACTAAGCTCACAGCGGCATAAGAATAAACAGGCAACTATAATGTTTGTCACACTATTGCGGGAAATAATAATAATATATATATTTACACAAGACATAAAACAGGGATGTCACTGGTGAGTGAAACCACGGACAAAAACAAGAAAAAAGAAAAATAAAGTCCAAAAATAAAGAAATAGAAAAGTCAAACAATATGACCTTAAAAATGCAAAAAGTATAAAAATATACACATGGCTACCATAATATACACATTAGACACCTAGATGAAGCTCGCAAAGGATAACTGTTCATTGAGGCCCAAGGGGCTCATAGATTTTAATAGATAAATCCACCTTGTTTCACGTTGCAAGATCCTCCTGTCCAAATCCCCTAGTCTCACTGAGGGAGCGACCACCTCAATAGCCCTGAAGGATAGGGATCCAATGTCCCCTCCATGCTCAATGTTGATGTGTCGCGCAATTGGAGTGTCCCTGCCATGTCTAATGTCCCCAAGGTGTTCGCTAATGCGAACACGGAATTGACGTTTGGTTTTCCCAATGTAGTCCTTGGGGCAAGAACATGAGCAGAGATACACCAGACCAGTAGTTTTGCAGTTGGCAAATTGTCTCATAGAAAAAGTCCTGCTAGTGGCAGAACTCTTGAAGGTTTTAGACACATCAATATACTTGCAGAAGGAACAGTGTCCGCATTTAAAGGTTCCAGTCGATCTATTCATCAACCAGTTACTTTGTTTCTTAGGAGGGACAAAATGACTATGGACAATACTGTCCTTAATAGACTTACCCCTCCTATATGTGATCGACAGATAAGGAGACACAAATTTGCCAATGTCAGGGTCCGACCTAAGAATCTGCCAGTGTCGCTTAAAGATGTCAAAAACCCTATTAGACTGATCGTCAAAAGTCCCAATAAGCCATGTGATGGATGAACACTCAGTCTCGGCATTAGGTACCAGTAATGTCGTTCTGTTAGACCCCAGAGCAACAGAGCATCACATCATCCGGGTAACCCCTTTCCTTAAAACGATGTTTAAGTTCAAGTGACATATGTTTAAAGTCACTCAAAGAGAAACAGTTTCTCCGAAGCCGCAAGAACTGTCTCTTAGGGATACCCCTCTTGAGCGGAAAGGGGTGGTGGCTCTCCCACCTCAGAAGGCTATTCATAGCCGTAGGCTTACGGAAGATGGTTGTACTTAGAGAGCCATCCACCTGTCTACTGATAAAGACAGCTAGGAAGTTGATGCTCTGATTACCGATCTCATAGGTGAAAAATAAGCCCTCCCGGGTGGTGTTAAGATATCGTACAAACCCGGTGAAAAAATCGGCATCACCCTTCCAGAGGATGAGGATGTCATCGATAAACCTGCCCCAGAACATAATCCTGGGTCTCCACATATCATCCCCGTCCCTGAAAACAAAGATGTCTTCCCAAAAGCCCAGGAGCAGGTTTGCATACGTGGGGGCACAAGGGCTCCTGTTATGATCTGGTGGCCTAGGAGCAGCATGGACGAGCTCTGGAGTAGGTGGCCTCTATACTGACCGCAGACCCTGAACTTAACACCGCAACTAGAAGTAGCCGTGGGATGTTCCTGTCATTCCCTAGACACCTCATCACAGCCGGAGGACTAATTACCCCTAAAGAAAGAAACAGGAAAACTATCTTGCCTCACAGAAAATCCCCAAAGGAAAGACAGCCCCCCACAAATATTGACTGTGAGAGGAGAGGGAAATTACAAACGCAGACTGAAAACAGAATTTAGCAAAGGAGGCCACACTACCTAGAATGAAAAGACAGGACAGAGTACTGTGCGGTCAGTATTAAAATACTACAAAAATCCACCACAGAGAATACAAAAATCTCCACGCCTAACTAAAGGCATGGAGGGTAACTCTGCGACTCCAGAGCTTCCAGCTTGGCTGAATAAATCCTTACACAGACAAAGCTGGACAAGAAAAAACATAGCAATTCACTGAACTATAAAGTCCACTGCATGTGGACTGCAAAAACAAAGCCAGGACTTATCTTTGATGATTTGGACAATCCAGCAGGAGAAACCAAGCAGAGATGTGAATCCCCCGAAAACAATGGACAACTGGCACTCACTAAAGGGTGAAGCCAGACTAAATAGCCCCGTCCAAAGTGGAAGCACCTGATGACTGCTGTGAAGGACAAACAGCAGCACTACCACTTATAACCACCGGAGGGAGCCCAAGAGCAGAACCCACAACAGAATTCACAACAGTACCCCCCTTGAGGAGGGGTCACCGAACCCTCACCAGAGCCCCCAGGCCGATCCGGACGAGCCAAATGGAAGGCACAAACCAAATCGTCAGCATGAACATCGGAGGCAACAACCCAAGAATTATCCTCCTGGCCATAACCCTTCCACTTGACAAGATACTGAAGCCTCCGTCTTGAAAAACGAGAATCCAAGATCTTCTCCACAACATACTCCAACTCCCCATCAATCAACACTGGGGCAGGAGGATCAACAGAGGGAACCATGGGCACCACATATTTCCGCAACAAAGATCTATGAAAAACATTATGGATGGAAAAAGAGGCTGGAAGGGCCAAACGAAAAGACACTGGATTGATAATCTCAGAAATCCTATAAGGACCAATAAACCGAGGCTTGAACTTCGGGGAAGAAACCTTCATAGGGACATGACGAGAAGACAACCAGACCAAATCCCCAACCTGAAGCCGGGAACCCACACGCCGACGACGGTTGGCAAAACGCTGAGCCTCCTCCTGAGACAACACCAAATTGTCCACAACATGAGCCCAAATCTGCTGCAACCTGTCAACCACAGAGTCCACCCCAGGACAATCAGAAGACTCAACCTGCCCTGAAGAAAAACAAGGATGAAACCCAGAATTACAAAAGAATGGTGAAACCAAGGTAACAGAACTAGCCTGATTATTAAGGGCAAACTCGGCCAATGGCAAGAAAGCCACCCAATCATCCTGATCGGCAGACACAAAGCATCTCAAATAAGTTTCCAAAGTCTGGTTAGTTCACTCGGTTTGGCCGTTTGTCTGAGGATGAAATGCGGAAGAAAAATACAAATCAATGCCCAGCTTAGCACAAAAGGACCGCCAAAACCTAGAAACAAACTGGGAACCTCTATCGGACACAATATTCTCCAGAATGCCATGCAAACGAACCACATGCTGAAAAAACAACGGAACCAACTCAGAATTGGAAGGCAATTTAGGCAAAGGTACCAAATGAACCATCTTAGAAAACCGGTCACAGACCACCCGGATAACAGACATCCTCTTGGAAACAGGAAGATCCGAAATAAAATCCATAGAAATATACGTCCAAGGCCTCTCAGGGACCGGCAAAGGCAAAAGCAACCCACTGGCGCGGAATCAGCAAGGTTTGACCCGTGCACAAGTCCCACAGGACTGCACAAAAGAATGCACATCCCGTGACAAAGAAGGCCACCAGAAGGACCTACTAACCAAATCTCTGGTACCAAAAATCCCAGGATGGCCAGCCAACACAGAACAGTGAACCTCAGAAATCACTTTACTAGTCCATCTGTCAGGAACAAACAGTTTCCCCGCTGGACAGCGATCAGGTTTATCAGCCTGAAACTTCTGAAGAACCCGTCGCAAATCAGGGGAGATGGCAGAAATAATCACCCCCTCCTTCAGAATACCAACCGGCTCAAGAATCCCAGGGGAATCGGGCAAAAAACTCCTAGAGAGGGCATCGGCCTTAACATTCTTAGAACTCGGAAGATACGAGACAACAAAATCAAAAAGGGAGAAAAACAGGGACCATGGGGCCTGTCTAGGATTCAGCCGTTTGGCAGACTCGAGGTAAATCAGATTCTTATGATCGGTCAAGACCACAATACGGTGCTTGGCCCCCTCAAGCCAATGTCGCCACTCCTCAAATGCCCACTTCATAGCCAACAACTCACGATTGCCGACATCATAATTGCGTTCCGCAGGCGAAAACTTTCGAGAAAAGAAGGCACACGGTTTCATCAAGGAACCATCAGAATTCCTCTGAGACAAAACGGCCCCTGCCCCAATCTCAGAAGTGTCAACCTCAACCTGAAAAGGAAGAGAAACATCCGGCTGACGCAACACAGGGGCAGAAGTAAATCGGCGCTTAAGCTCCTGAAAGGCAGAAACAACCTCAGAGGACCAATTCGCTACATCAGCGCCCTTCCTCGTCAAATTGGTAAGGGGTTTAACCACACTGGAGAAGTTGGCAATGAAACGGCGATAAAAATTAGCAAAGCCCAAAAATTTCTGAAGGCTCTTCACGGATGTGGGCTGGATCCAATCATGAATGGCCTGAACCTTAGCCGGATCCATTTCTATAGATGATGGAGAAAAAATGAAGCCCAAAAAAGAAACCTTCTGTACTCCAAAGAGGCACTTAGACCCCTTCACAAACAAGGCATTATCACGAAGGACCTGAAATACCATCCTGACTTGTTTCACATGAGACTCCCAATCATCTGAAAAAATCAAAATATCATCCAAATATACAATCATGAATTTATCAAGATAATTCCGAAAAATATCATGCATGAAGGACTGAAACACAGATGGGGCATTAGAGAGTCCGAATGGCATCACAAGATATTCAAAATGGCCCTCGGGCGTATTAAACGCAGTTTTCCATTCGTCACCCTGCTTAATACAAACAAGATTATATGCCCCTCGAAGGTCAATCTTAGTAAACCAACTAGCCCCCTTAATCCTGGCAAACAAATCAGAAAGCAAAGGCAAAGGGTATTGGAATTTGACCGTGATCTTATTCAAGAGGCGATAATCAATACAGGGTCTCAAGGAGCCATCCTTCTTGGCAACAAAAAAAAACCTGCTCCCAATGGAGAAGAAGATGGCCAAATATGCCCCTTCTCCAAAGACTCCTTTACATAGCTCCGCATGGCGGCATGTTCAGGCACAGACAGGTTGAAAAGTCGGCCCTTAGGAAACTTACAGCCTGGAAACAAGTCAATAGCACAATCACAGTCCCTATGCGGTGGAAGGGAACTGGACTTGGGCTCATCGAAAACATCCTGGAAATCTGACAGAAACTCAGGAATTTCAGAAGAGGGGGAGGAGGAAATTGACATCAGAGGAACGTCATCACGAACCCCCTGACAACCCCAACTAGTCACAGACATAGATTTCCAATCCAACACCGGATTATGACCCTGTAACCATGGAAACTCCAGCACAATAGCATCATGCAAATTATGCAACACCAGGAAACGACAATCTTCCTGATGGGCTGGCGCCATGCACATGGTTAACTGTGTCCAAAACTGAGGTTTATTTTTAGCCAATGGTGTAGCATAAATACCTTTCAAAGGGATAGGACTCCGCAAAGGCTGTAAGGGAAAACCACAACGTCTGGCAAATTCTAAGTCCATCAAATTTAAAGCGGCGCCTGAATCCACAAATGCCATGACAGAGAATGACGATAATGAGCAGATCAGGGTCACAGATAACAGAAATTTAGGTTGTACAGTACTGATGGTAACGGAATTAGCGATTCTCTTGGCACGCTTAGGGCAATCAGAAATAACATGAGCAGAATCGCTGCAGTAAAAGCACAACCTATTCTGACGTCTGAATCCTTGGCATTCAGCTCTAGACACAATCCTATCACACTGCATAGGCTCAGAACTCCGCTCTGAAGACAACGCCATAGTGTGCACAACTCTGCGCTCACGCAAGCGCTAATCAATTTGAATGGCCAGAGACATAGAATCACTCAGACCTGCAGGCGTGGGGAACCCCACCATAACATCTTTAACAGATTCAGAAAGACCCTTTCTGAAAATTGCCGCCAAAGCATCCTCATTCCACTTTGTAAGCACAGACCATTTTCTAAATTTCTGGCAATATGATTCTGCCGCTTCTTGACCCTGACACAGGGCCAACAAGGTTTTCTCAGCATGATCCACAGAATTAGGTTCATCATACAATAACCCAAGCGCCTGAAAAAAGGTGTCTACATTAAGCAATGCCCAATCCTGTGGGTCGCCACGCAACAGAGAAATGACAATTTTTACCTGCTGGATGGGATCACCAGAGGAACGGGGCTTCAGAGCAAAAAACAGTTTACAGTTATTTTTAAAGCTCAAAAATTTGGACCTGTCCCCAAAAAACAGATCGGGGGTAGGAATTCTAGGCTCTAAAACAGTCTGCACGATATAATCAGAAATACCCTGTACTCTAGCAGCAAGTTGATCCACCCGAGAAGCAAGTCCCTGAACATCCATGTCAGCGCCTAACTCCTGAGCCACCCAGAGGTGAAGTGGGAAAAAAAACACAACAGAGTACAGAAAAAAAAATGGCTCAGCACTTTCTTTCCCTTCTTTTGAGATGCTGTTAACTTATTGTCGTCCAGTTGTACTGTTATGATCTGGTGGCCTAGGAGCAGCATGGACGAGCTCTGGAGTAGGTGGCCTCTATACTGACCGCAGACCCTGAACTTAACACCGCAACTAGAAGTAGCCGTGGGATGTCCCTGTCACTCCCTAGACACCACGTCACAGCCGGAGGACTAATTACCCCTAAAGAAAGAAACAGGAAAACTATCTTGCCTCAGAGAAAATCCCCAAAGGAAAGACAGCCCCCCCACAAATATTGACTGTGAGAGGAGAGGGAAATTACAAACGCGGACTGAAAACAGAATTTAGCAAAGGAGGCCACGCTACCTAGAAAGAAAAGACAGGACAGAGTACTGTGCGGTCAGTATTAAAATACTACAAAAATCCACCACAGAGAATACAAAAATCTCCACACCTAACTAAAGGCATGGAGGGTAACTCTGCGACTCCAGAGCTTCCAGCTTGGCTGAATAAATCCCTACACAGACAAAGCTGGACAAGAAAAAACATAGCTATTCACTGAACTATGAAGTCCACCGCATGTGGATTGCAAAAACAAAGCCAGGACTTATCTTTGATGATTTTGACAATCCAGCAGGAGAAACCAAGCAGAGATGTGAATCCCCCAAAAACAATGGACAACTGGCACTCACTAAAGGGTGAAGCCAGACTAAATAGCCCCGTCCAAAGTGGAAGCACCTGATGACTGCTGTGAAGGACTAACAGCAGCACTATCACTTATAACCACCGGAGGGAGCCCAAGAGCAGAACCCACAACAGAATTCACAACAGGCTCCCCATCGCTGTGTCATTTTGAAATAAAGGAGAGAAAGCATAAACGCTTTGTGAAAGACTGTTCTGAGTTTAAGGAGAAAAGGGCCTATCCCTCCTTATAGGCCACAACGGCATCGGGGGTGGAGGCTTCCTCCTCTGACATTGACTCCTCAGACATAGACTCTACACCAAGGGGGGTATTGACAAAACAGTACTCTAGACCAAAGGGTCATGGTCGGAGGGGTGGACGTAGATGGCAAAATTACGGTTTAGACAGAGGGTATCAACCCTCTACCTCCTCATCTTCCTCTTTTTTAGAGGATCGGGGTGGGCTCATTTACCATCTATGGAGTCGGAACACCAACAGCCATCAGAAATGAGGACATGGTTTGCAAAGGATGATAATCAGATCGTTAATTTATCATCACATCTCTTGACTATAACTGAAAAACAGGTGCTTGGGAAGGGCCTAACCTTTGTTCCAACAATGAGATTTGATCCCTTTACCTGGGTCAAAGATTTAAATCTCTTTACTAGGAGACTTAGATGGAGACATTTCTTCTATAAAAATGATTTACAAAAGTGTCAGCAAATGGGTATCTCTATTGATGATCTGACTGATCTTGAGACACTCACCGAACTGAATGAGGAGGGGAGCAGGGTCGCAGGTGAGGGCCCTTTTTCAAACCTTAAACCTACCAGTAAAAAGATGCCACCGTCTAGTGACTTTGGGCGCATTGATGTTTTCCAGAAACTGGTGACGGATGAGATCAATAGTATTGTTCCCAGTTTTGACTCTACTCATCCAAATTTGACTAACCTGGAGAGAAAATCATTAAATGACCTTAGGAACAATGCATCTATTGTTGTCAAGCCGTCCGATAAAGGCGGAAATGTTGTTGTTATGGATCATGTCAACTATATGGAGATGTGTGTTTCTATCCTATCTGATAAGTCATCATATGAGATATTGAGGGGTGATCCAATGGCTGGTTTTACTTCTGAACTAACTGATATTCTCACACGGGCATTGGAGTCTAGACTTATTTCAAATAATGAATTTAATTTTTTTTCTTCCCAAATCCCCTATGGTATCAACATTCTATGCCCTACCCAAGATCCATAAGGGCTTCAGTCCCCTTAAGGGACACCCTATTGTGTCGGGGGTGGATGCCCTTTCCCAAAATTCGAGCATCTATTTGGACAAACTACTCAGACCCTTTGTCATAGCCCTCCCTTCATATATCAGGGATACCAGTGATTTGCTAACGAAACTGGAAGGGGTGATAGTCGAGCCTGATGTCATTGTTGCCTGCATTGATGTAGAGGCGCTCTACAGCAGCATCCGACATAAGAATGGTCTTAGGGCCATTGAGTACTTTTTGAGCAGCAGAGGAGTTCATTGTGGTCCACACAACACATCTCTACTTGAACTTCTTGATTTTGTTTTACAGCGGAATTGCTTCCTTTTTGGCAAGAAATATTACCACCAGCTCAGGGGCACAGCGATGGGGAGCCCTTGTGCCCCCACGTATGCAAACCTGCTCCTGGGCTGGTGGGAAGACATCTTTGTTTTCAGGGGCGGGGATGATATGTGGATCCCCAGGATTATTTTCTGGGGCAGGTTTATCGATGACATCCTCGTCCTCTGGAAGGGTGATGCCGATTCTTTCACCGGGTTTGTATGATATCTTAACACCACCCTGGAGTGCTTATTTTTCACCTATGAGATCGGTAATCAGAGCATCAACTTCCTAGATGTCTTTATCAGTAGACAGGTGGATGG
The DNA here is from genome assembly GCF_051348905.1 of Ranitomeya variabilis. Classification (NCBI taxonomy): domain Eukaryota; kingdom Metazoa; phylum Chordata; class Amphibia; order Anura; family Dendrobatidae; genus Ranitomeya; species Ranitomeya variabilis. The sequence goes on along the minus strand of NC_135237.1, from coordinate 299,981,415 downwards.
CTCTCTAAGTACAACCATCTTCCATAAGCCTACGGCTACAAATAGCCTTCTGAGGTGGGAGAGCCACCACCCATTTCCGCTCAAGAGGGGTATCCCTAAGGGACAGTACTTGCGGCTTCGGAGAAACTGTTCCTCTTTGAGTGACTTTAAACATAAGTCACTTGAACTTAAACATCGTTTTAAGGAAAGGGGTTACCCAGATGACTTGATAGACTCCGCGTACTCTGTTGCTCTGGGGTCTAACAGAATGACATTACTGGTACCTAAGGCCGAGACTGAGTGTTCATCCATCACACGGCTTATTGGGACTTTTGACGATCAGTCCAATAGGGTTTTTGACATCTTTAAGCGACACTGGCAGATTCTTAGGTTGGACCCTGACATTGGCAAATTTGTGTCTCCTTATCTGTCGATCACATATAGGAGGCGTAAGTCTATTAAGGACAGTATTGTCCATAGTCATTTTGTCCCTCCTAAGAAACAAAGTAACTGGTTGATGAATAGATCGACTGGAACCTTTAAATGCGGACACTGTTCCTTCTGCAAGTATATTGATGTGTCTAAAACCTTCAAGAGTTCTGCCACTAGCAGGACTTTTTCTATGAGACAATTTGCCAACTGCAAAACTACTGGTCTGGTGTATCTCTGCTCATGTTCTTGCCCCAAGGACTACATTGGGAAAACCAAACGTCAATTCCGTGTTCGCATTAGCGAACACCTTGGGGACATTAGACATGGCAGGGACACTCCAATTGCGCGACACATCAACATTGAGCATGGAGGGGACATTGGATCCCTATCCTTCAGGGCTATTGAGGTGGTCGCTCCCTCAGTGAGACTAGGGGATTTGGACAGGAGGATCTTGCAACGTGAAACAAGGTGGATTTATCTATTAAAATCTATGAGCCCCTTGGGCCTCAATGAACAGTTATCCTTTGCGAGCTTCATCTAGGTGTCTAATGTGTATATTATGGTAGCCATGTGTATATTTTTATACTTTTTGCATTTTTAAGGTCATATTGTTTGACTTTTCTATTTCTTTATTTTTGGACTTTATTTTTCTTTTTTCTTGTTTTTGTCCATGGTTTCACTCACCAGTGACATCCCAGTTTTATGTCTTGTGTAAATATATATATTATTATTATTTCCCGCAATAGTGTGACAAACACTATGGTTGCCTGTTTATTCCTATGCCACTGTGAGCTTAGTAAAGCTCTCTTATCTTGTCTATTTACTCCTATTGCGGTTGCGCTGCTTGTAATGACATTTGGTGGCCACAGAGCGTTGCTTCACCTTATTGCGCATGCGCAGGTTCAGCGGCCATTTTCTTGTAGCCGGCTCAGCTCCATTTCTGTTTTACATCTATCGTCCGGTCTGGACATTGTCAGTTCCGGGTGGCCGCTCCGCGCTCATTGCGGTCCGGGCGACTCTGACGTGGGTTCCAGGTTACTCCAAGTGGAGTGAATGCTGGCATTTCTGGATTACAGCTTGATTATAAAAGGGGAACATGGTGAGTGCTGTTTATCTCTACAGCTCCTTTATTGTCTTTGTGGCTGCTCAACCCCTGATGAACCCCCACTATTCCCAAATGGGCGGGAAACGCGTTGGGCATTGTCTGGGGACTTTTTAATGGATATTGATTACGTACAGCCTAATTATCCGCACTTCTGGGTCAAGTTGGACAAATAGGCTGGGAGACCACAGCAAATAGATGAGTATAACGGTCGGTGACATTATGTACTCTTTATTTATCTGCATTGGCAGGATGATTGTATTCCTTGTGTGCTGTGGCAGAGAGTTCTCCTCCATTTATTTTCATTTTTCTGCCTATTAATTGGCTATTATCGTGTCCTTACTACCCAGAGGACTTATTTTCTGGTTTGTTCACATCTTGTAGTGGCAAAATGGATGTCGAGTATTATGCTACTGATTATTAGATCATAGTGGATATCTGGTTATCATTGAGTAACTAATCTCTCATTTTGTGTACTCTCATATCACAAGACATCATGTAGCAAGACAAGATGGGACTCATTTGTTGGATAGAGGAGTGCATGTTTGAAATTTGATTATTTGCATTTCTGTAGGCACTTCTGTGCTTTTCTAAAACACTATATCTGGACAAACACACATTTGTCGCACTCTGTGTACCCATATATCTTTATGGTTCAGGTCATTGCACTTGATGGTATTCCCTTGTGGGTACTATTGTCAAACTGAACTTACACTTATCATTTTTGTCTTGTTTATTTTTTCTTATTAATTTTTTCCTCGTTTTCCTTTTTTTTTGGGTATCAGAGGTGTATATGGGACATTATCTTTCGTCTATCTGTTTCTATAGGGATTGTGAGGAACCCTAGGGGTAGTCTTCGTTGAGTGGGGGCACGTACCGCACTAAATTAGGGTGTCTACCTCCACTGTCAGGCAGGTGGCAGTATAGGTACAGCATTTTTAGGGTTCACTAGTTTCTTCCTTTATTATAGGTATTTTCTAGGGTACTAAAGCGTGAGCCGCCGAGGAGTGGGGGCGCCGACCGAGAAAAAGTAGGGTGCCAACCTCCACTGTCAGGCAGTCCTCATTGTAGTGCGACCTAGGGTTGTTTAGGTACATTGAATACCTTTTTACTTCCTCATACTTTGAAGATCATGTTAAATAAAGTTTTTATACTAGTTCTATTAAAAGTTATATTTTAGGGATCCTTGTTTACTTTCTTGGTTTTTCAGAGTGGGCATGGATGCCTGGCATCTGTATGGTTCTGCAAAACTTTCAGAACTAGACCAAGATGGTGAGCGCCGATGTCGCCATACTTCACCATGCAGCTTCTTTGTCAACTAAAACACTGGCTGTTCACATTTAAAGTGGAGCCTTTGCAGGCTGAACAAGTTTAGAAATACCATGAAACTATATACAGTTGAAACCAGAAGCTTACATACAATATATAAAAACATACATATGCAATGTTTTTTCAATATCTGGCATGAAATTAAAATAAACCTTTCCTGTTTTAGGTCAATTAGGATTACCATAATTATTAATATTTGCTAAATGCCAGAATAATGAGATAGAGAATGTGTTAAGACATTTTTATTACTTACTGCAAAGTCAAAAGTTTACATAAACTAAGATTAATATGCCTTTAAACAATTCTGGACTGCCCATATGCTGATGTCAAGTGTTTGAGTTAATTAGAGACACACCTGTGGATGTATTTTAATGCAAACCGGAAACACACAGTCTCTTTGTGCAAATTCGTGGTAAGCTCTAAAGAAATCAATCAAGATATTAGGAAGAGAATTGTGGTCTTGCACAAGTCTGGCTCATCCTTGGGTGGGTACAATTTCAAGATACCTGAGGGTGCCTTCTTCATTAGTACAAACAATTATATGCAAGTACAAACGAACGGGAATGGCCAGCCATCACACCGCTCAGGAAGGAGACGGATTCTGTGTCCCAGAGATGAGTGTACTTTTATCCAATATGTACAAATCAAACCAAGGACAAAAGTAAAAGACTTTGTGAAGATGATGGCAGAAGCTGGTAAGATTGTGTCAATATTCACTGTGAAATGAGTACAGTCATCAGTGACAGCAGATGTGGGCTGATGGAATAGTACTCACATTAGCAGACACCTTGTTAACTGACGGTAAACATTTTAATGCAAGTCACAGCTGCTGGCTCATGCTTTCATCTGACAGCATGGGATTCACAGCTCTCTGACCCACAGTAATGATCTTAATGCTGATTATTAGGGTTGAGCGAAACGGGTCGGCAATTTTCAGAAGTCGCTGACTTTTGGCAAAGTCGGGTTTCATGAAACCCGACCCGACCCCTGTGTGGGGTCGGCCATGAAGTCGGCGATCTTCTGAATCTGGAATCGGAATTCCGATACCGATTCCCGATATGTTTAAGATATCGGGAATTGGTATCGGAATTCAGATTTAAGTGTAAAATAAAGAATTAAAATAAAAAATATCGCTCTACATACCCTCTGACGGGCCCTGGTACTAACCGGGAACCTTCCTTCCTTAGAATCAGCCTTCCAGGACCTTGCGGTGACGTCGCGGTGACGTCGCGGCTTGTGATTGGTCGCGCGGCCGCCCATGTGACCGCTCGCACGACCAATCACAAGCCGCGACGTCACCATGACGACACCGAAGGTCCTGGAAGGGCTGATTCTTAGGAAGGAAGGCTGCCGGAACGAAGCCGAGGGTGAGTATATTCCTATTAGGTATATACTCACCCTCGGACACGCCCTGCTTCTTTCCGGCAGCCTTCCTTCCTAAGAATCAGCCTTTCCAGGACCTTCGGTGACGTCACGGTGATGTCGCGGCTTGTGATTGGTCGCGCGAGCGGTCACATGGGCGGCCGCGTGACCAATCACAAGCCGCGACGTCACCGCGACGTCACCGCAAGGTCCTGTAAGGCTGATTCTAAGGAAGGAAGGTTCCCGGTTAGTACCAGGGCCCGTCAGAGGGTAAGTATAGCGATATTTTTTATTTTAATTCTTTATTTTACACTTAAATATGGATCCCAGGGCCTGAAGGAGAGTTTCCGCTCCTTCAGACCCTGGGAACCATTGGAAACTCAATGCACTGCATTGGGTTTCGAGTTTCGGCCAACCCCAACTTTTTTATAGGATCGGCCCATTTCACTCGACCCGACTTTTGAAAAAGTTGGTTTTCGTGAAACCCGACCCTATCCTATAAAAGTAAAGGTCGCTCAACCCTACTGATCATAGTCAATAATTGCCACTCTGTCATGCAGATGTCAGCGTGGAAAACATCTGAATGGGGTCAGGGTTTGGGTACTGTTCTGGTACCTGAACCAAACTTTTTTGGAATGTTCATCTGAATTCGCCGGACCCGAACATCCAGTGGTTCACCCATCACTAGTCAGAACAAGCTTGAAAGCTTTGTACAGCAGCAGCAATACATACTTTTCAAAACCATTTACAGTTTCCTATTACAGAATTGCAATGATCCCATCAAAAATGCATGCAATTCTGTGTCTTCATATGGCATTCTATATTTTTGAGCTCGTATAGACTGCAATGGGTGAGTCTCATCTGATTTACAGAAGAAACTAGTGTATGCTGCAATTTTTTTCATTTACAGATTCTATCAGTGAATAACATTGGTCCACATGCTGCCCGTAAAAATTTTTTTTAAGACGTCAGTAATGATTTTGGCGTTGAAACTTATACAAATTATTTTGACTGTAATTATCGTCATTTAACAGTTTACAGTGAATGCTGCTGATGTTCTCATGTCATAATTATGGACTGTAGACAAGTATCACTGATAATCATAAGGATTAGTGATGAGCGAATATACTCGTTACTCAAGATTTCCCGAGCACGCTCAGGTGTCCTCCGAGTATTTTTTAGTGCTCGGAGATTCAGTTTTTATTGCCGCAGCTGAATGATTTACATCTGTTAGCCAGCATAAGTACATGTGGGGATTCCCTAGCAACCAGGCAACCCCCACATGTACTTATGCTGGCTAACAGCTGTAAATCATTCAGCTGCGGCAATAAAAACTAAATCTCTGAGCATTAAAAAATACTCAGAGCACACCCGAGCATGCTCGGGAAATCTCGAGTAACGAGTATATTCTCTCATCACTAATAAGGATTTATTATGGTTTTCCAATGTGTCAGTAAAATATTATCTGTGCGTTATTTTTTTAAAAGCTCTCCACAAAAAATGAAAAGTCAAGTTGGCAGCCATGGTGCTGTTCATGTGCTGTCCATTTTTTCCATACAATCATGTGGTGAGGCCAAAGGATCATTATTTTATAAATTTTTACACTCTGACTACAAGCAAAAAAGTACAGATTATTATTGTATTATTAACAAACATTAAAAAAAAAGAAAACAAAAAGCACTTGCATGCATATGAACACATTCCAAGTACTGTGTATTTATTCACTGGTGCCTTTGTGGATTCTAGAAATGAAATTGTTTGTTTCTGTGCAGCTTTCAGTTTCCTGCTATCAGAGGAAACGTGTAATCACACTTACAATTATCATACACTTATAATGCACATTAGCTAAAGCTGCGTTAAATATTTTAGCAAGTTATATTTTCCTAAATCCTAATTGAGAATACAGAAATAGCTATGACTTACTAGATGTTTCTGGCCTGTCTTCTGTAAGTTTCGAATCTAATGAGCCATGATCAGTTTCTCCAACCTCCCATACCTTCAATTAGTAATGTATCATTAATATCTACATCTAAGATTGGGAGAATGACTTTTGTCAAGGGGGAGGAACACAAACACTAATTAAGACCAGATGGCTGCATTTGGTCTCTATCTGCACATTCTATAATAGCAGAACTGTAGCCTGGTATAAATCTCTGGTGATTGCTTTAAGCTGTTTTATGTTGCATTTGAGGAAGACACAACAATGCCTATAGGAAATGCACTGATGTGTAACACTATATCAGAGTGACAAGATGGAGCAAGGTTGAAAGAGACACTTTGAAGAAATGTAACATACATTAGGTGCTTTCACTGTCATTGTTCATTTGATTCAATACAGTTGTATTTATGGTAGAATGTTGTATCAGCAAAGACATGCCTGCAGAATCCTGATGCTGCAAAATATGGTACTTTTCATTTATAGTCTTTACCTTTATAAAATACCAGCTGGTGTAAAGTCATTCTAAATTCTGATGAATATGAAGGTTTTAAAGAGGACCTGTCACTTGCTCAAAAAATTGAGTTTAATACCTAATAAAAATCACTGAGCTCCTTTGATTCTGCTGCTTTTTTGTCCATTTTGTACTGTGTTCCTCTATTAGGGCCCCTTTCCACTTGCGAGGAAAACGGACGAGTGCAATCCGATAAAAAATCGGATTGCACTCTGACCAATGTTATTCAATAGGTGTCTTTTCATTTGCGATTTTTTTTCTCAGCCGAAATCGGACTGAGAAAAATCTGGATCGGCTGAGAAAAAAATCGCAGCATGCTGCGCATTGCTGCAATTCTCAGCCGAAACTTGCCAATGCAAGTCAATGGGTGCGAGAAAAAAATCGCACAGCACTCGCACCATGCGAGTTCTGTCCGATTTTTACGCACCGGTGTCGTTTGAAAAGCCGGTAATTCAGCGCGGTGTACAGTAAAATCACACTGACAGGTTAGAATAGAGTAGATATATACACATAGAATGTGTATATATACATATATATGTCCGTGAGACACCTATATATGTATATTTATAATTAATGCAGCGCTAGATAGCATAAAAGCCGCTAATTCAATTGCCGGCTTTTGCTCTCTCCTTCCCAAACCCGACAGGATATGAGACATGGTTTACATACAGAAAACCATCTCATATCCCTTCTTTTATTACATATTCCTCTTCAATAATGTAAGAAGTGTCTGTGTGTCAAATTTGGGGGCTCTAGCTATGAAATTAAAGGGTTAAATCGCGGAAAAAATTGGCATGGGCTCCCCCGCAATTTTCTCCGCCAGAGTGGTAAAGCCAGTGACTGAGGGCAGATATTAATAGCCTAGAGAGGGTCCATGGTTATTGGCCCCCCCTGGCTACAAACATCTGCCCCCAGCCACCCCAGAAAAGGCACATCTGTAAGATGCGCCTATTCTGGCACTTGGCCACTCTCTTCCCACTCCCGTGTAGCGGTGGGATATGGGGTAATGAAGGGTTAATGTCACCTTGCTATTGTCAGGTGACATTAAGCCAGATTAATAATGGAGAGGCGTCAATTATGACACCTATCCATTATTAATCCAATTGTATGAAATGGTTAAAAAAAACACACACACAATATTGCAAAGTATTTTAATGAAATAAACACACAGGTTGTTGTAATATTTTATTGCTCTCTCAATCCACCTGAAGACCATCGTTCTGTAACAAATTAAAAATAATAAACCAACAATATACATACCTTCCGTACATCTGTGACGTCCCACTATGTAAATCCATCTGAAGGAGTTAAAATATTTTACAGGCAGGAGCTCTGCTATAATGCAGCTGTGCTTGTGCCTGTAAACCCCGGGGAATGAAGGTAATGTAGGTCAATGACCTATAGTTACCTTCAGTCGCGGTGATGCGCCCTGTTATGGACCTGGTGGTTAGGTGCACCAGGAATGACCTGATAGTTAAACACGGAATCAGGACTAGCTCTGGGGAAATGGGAACTCTGCTGACTGCAAATCCTACTCCTATCAACACAACTAGAAATAGCCGTGGAGCGTGCCTGACTCTGCCTAGACGCCTCTTCACAGCCTAAGAGCTAACTACCCCTAAAGAAAGGAAACAAAGCCTCACTTGCCTCAGAGAAATTTCCCCAAAGGTAAAAGCAGCCCCCCACAAGTATTGACTGTGAGATAAGAGGAAATCACAAACACAGGATGAAATAGGTTTTAGCAACGAGAGGCCAGACTAACTAAACAGATTGAGGATAGAAAAGGGATCTTTGCGGCCAACACAAAAAGCTACAAAAACCACGCAGAGTGTGCAAAAAATAACTCCGCACCGACTCAGGATGCGGTGGTGCCACTCTGCACCCCCAGAGCTTCCAGCTAGCCAGGTAGTTTCATGATAGCAAGCTGGACTAGGACTTAGCAAGAAAAACCATATGTAACAATTGAACAAGCAGGAACTTAGCTTGTGCTGAAGTAGACAGGTCCTCAGAAAGATCCAGGAGAGATTTGAACCAGTACTAGAACATTGACAGCTGGCAAGGAATAACGATCTGAGTGGAGTTAAATAGAGAATCCAACCTAGCCCTAAGCGAGGGCAGCTGGAGAAGGAATCTCAGAACCAGCAGCTCCACTCACAGCCACCAGAGGGAGTCCACGGACAGAACTCACCGAAGTACCATTCATGACCACAGGAGGGAGTTCGAGAACGGAATTCACAACAGTACCCCCCCCCTTGAGGAGGGGTCACCGAACCCACACCAGAGCCCCCAGGCCGATCAGGACGAGCCAAATGAAAGGCAGGAACTAAATCGGCAGCATGGACATCAGAGGCAACAAACCAGGAATTATCCTCCTGACCATAGCCTTTCCATTTGACCAAGTACTGAAGTTTTCGTCTCGTAACACGAGATTCCAAAATCTTCTCCACCACATACTCCAACTCCCCCTCGACCAACACCGGAGCAGGAGGATCAACGGAGGGAACCATAGGCGCCACATATCTCTGTAGCAACGACCTATGGAACACATTATGGATGGCAAAAGAAGCAGGAAGGGCCAAACGAAATGATACAGGATTAAGAACTTCAGAAATCTTATAAGGACCAATGAAACGAGGCTTAAACTTAGGAGAAGAAACCTTCATAGGAACATAACGAGATGATAACCAAACCAAATCCCCAACACGAAGTCGGGGACCAACATGCGACGGCGGTTAGCGAAACGTTGAGCCTTCTCTTGGGACAAGGTCAAATTGTCCACCACATGAGTCCAAATTTGTTGCAACCTGTCCACCACAGAATCCACACCAGGACAGTCCGAAGGCTCAACCTGCCCTGAAGAAAAGCGAGGATGAAAACCAGAATTACAAAAAAAAGGCGAAACCAAAGTAGCCGAACTGGCCCGATTGTTAAGGGCGAACTCAGCCAATGGCAAGAAGGTCACCCAATCATCCTGATCCGCAGAAACAAAGCATCTCAGATAAGTTTCCAAAGTCTGATTGGTTCGTTCGGTTTGGCCATTTGTCTGAGGATGGAAAGCCTTAGAAAAAGACAAATCAATGCCCATCTTAGCACAAAAGGACCGCCAAAACCTTGAAACAAACTGGGAACCTCTGTCAGACACGATGTTCTCCGGAATGCCATGCAAACGAACCACATGTTGGAAAAATAATGGAACCAAATCAGAGGAAGAAGGCAATTTAGGCAAGGGTACCAAATTGACCATTTTAGAGAAGCGATCGCAAACCACCCAGATGACCGACATCCTTTGAGAAACAGGAAGATCTGAAATAAAATCCATGGAAACATGCGTCCAAGGCCTTTTCGGGACCGGCAAGGGCAAAAGTAACCCACTGGCACGAGAACAGCAGGGCTTAGCCCGAGCACAAGTCCCACAAGACTGCACAAAAGAACGCACATCCCGCGACAAGGAAGGCCACCAAAAGGACCTAGCCACCAGATCTCTGGTACCAAAAATCCCAGGATGACCAGCCAACACCGAACAATGAACCTCAGAGATAACTCTATTAGTCCATCTATCAGGGACAAACAGTTTCTCCACTGGACAACGGTCAGGTCTATCAGCCTGGAACTCCTGCAGCACCCGCCGCAAATCAGGGGAGATGGCAGACAGAACTACCCCCTCTCTGAGAATACCAGCCGGCTCAGGAACCCCATGAGAATCAGGCACAAAACTCCTTGAAAGGGCATCAGCCTTCACATTCTTAGAACCCGGAAGGTACGAAACCACAAAATTGATACGGGAGAAAAACAGCGACCAAGGAGCCTGTCTAGGATTCAATCGCTTGGCAGACTCGAGATAAGTCAGATTCTTGTGATCTGTCAAGACCACCACGCGATGCTTGGCTCCTTCAAGCCAATGTCGCCACTCCTCGAATGCCCACTTCATAGCCAACAACTCCCGATTGCCAACATCATAATTACGCTCAGCAGGCGAAAACGTTCTCGAAAAGAATGCGCATGGCTTCTTCACAGAGCAATCAGAACTTCTCTGAGACAAAACAGCCCCTGCTCCAATTTCAGAAGCAACAACCTCGACCTGAAAAGGGAGCGAAACATCTGGCTGACACAACACAGGAGCCGAAGAGAAACGACGTTTCAACTCCTGAAAAGTCTCAACGGCCGCAGAGGACCAATTCACCACATCAGCACCCTTCTTGGTCAAATCAGTCAACGGTTTAACAACACTAGAAAAATTAGCGATGAAGCGACGGTAAAAATTGGCAAAGCCCAGAAATTTCTGAAGGCTCTTCACAGATGTAGGCCGAGTCCAATCATAAATAGCTTGGACTTTAACAGGATCCATCTCGATAGTAGAAGGGGAAAAAATGAAGCCCAAAAAGGAAACCTTCTGAACTCCAAAGAGACACTTAGATCCCTTCACAAACAAGGAATTAGCACAAAGGACCTGGAACACCATTCTGACCTGCTTCACATGGGACTCCCAATCATCCGAAAAGACCAAAATATCATCCAAATATACGATCATGAATCTATCCAGATACTTTCGGAAGATGTCATGCATAAAGGACTGAAACACAGAGGGAGCATTAGAAAGGCCGAATGGCATCACCAGGTACTCAAAATGACCCTCGGGCGTATTAAATGCTGTTTTCCATTCATCGCCCTGTTTAATACGCACGAGATTATACGCCCCTCGAAGGTCTATCTTGGTGAACCAACTAGCCCCCTTAATCCGAGCAAATAAATCAGACAGTAGAGGCAAAGGGTACTGAAATTTGACCGTGATTTTATTAAGAAGGCGGTAATCTATACAAGGTCTCAGAGAACCATCCTTCTTGGCCACAAAAAAGAACCCTGCTCCCAATGGTGATGACGACGGGCGAATATGCCCTTTCTCCAAGGACTCCTTTATATAACTCCGCATAGCGGCGTGTTCTGGCACAGACAAATTGAATAGTCGTCCCTTAGGGAACTTGCTACCAGGAATCAAATTAATAGCACAATCACAATCCCTATGAGGAGGTAGAATACTAGACTTGGGCTCATCAAATACATCCCGGTAATCCAACAAAAACTCAGGGACTTCAGAAGGAGTGGAGGAAGAAATTGACAATAATGAAACATCCCCATGTACCCCTTGACAAACACAACTGGACACCGACATTGATTTCCAATCCAATACTGGATTATGGACCTGCAGCCATGGCAAACCCAACACGACCACATCATGCAGATTATGCAACACCAAAAAGCGAATATCCTCCTGATGCGCAGGAGCCATGCACATGGTCAACTGGGTCCAGTACTGAGGCTTATTCTTGGCCAAAGGCGTAGCATCAATTCCCCTCAAAGGAATGGGATGCTGCAAGGGCTCCAAGAAAAAACCACAGCGCCTGGCAAACTCTAAGTCCATCAAATTCAGGGCAGCGCCTGAATCCACAAATGCCATAACAGAATAGGATGACAAAGAGCAAATCAGAGTAACGGACAGAAGAAATTTAGGCTGTACAGTACCAATGGTGACGGACCCAGCGAACCGCTTAGTGCGCTTAGGACAATCAGAGATAGCATGAGTGGAGTCACCACAGTAAAAACACAGCCCATTCTGACATCTATGTTCTTGCTGTTCAGCTCTGGTCAAAGTCCTATCACATTGCATAGGCTCAGGCCTCTGCTCAGAGGATACCGCCAAATGGTGCACAGTTTTGCACTCCCGTAAGCGCCGATCGATCTGTATGGCCAAGGACATTGATTCATTCAGACCAGCAGGCGTGGGGAACCCCACCATAACATCCTTAAGGGCTTCAGAAAGACCCTTTCTGAAAATTGCTGCCAGGGCACACTCATTCCACTGAGTAAGCACAGACCACTTTCTGAACTTCTGGCAATATACCTCCGCTTCATCCTGACCCTGACACAAAGCCAGCAAAATTTTCTCTGCCTGATCCACAGAATTCGGTTCATCATAAAGCAAACCCAGCGCCAGAAAAAACGCATCTACATTACGCAATGCAGGATCTCCTGGCACCAGGGCGAATGCCCAGTCTTGAGGGTCGCCACACAACAAAGAAACAATGATTTTTACTTGCTGAATAGGGTCACCAGAAGAGCGGGGTTTCAGAGCAAGAAACAGTTTACAATTGTTTTTGAAATTCTGAAATTTAGATCTGTCCCCAGAAAACAAATCAGGAATTGGAATTCTAGGCTCCAACATAGGATTCTGAACTACATAATCTTGAATGTTTTGTACCCTTGCAGCGAGTTGATCTCCACTAGAGGACAGACCTTGAATGTCCATATCCACACCTAAGTTCTGAACCACCCAGAGTTTAAGGGGAAAAGAAAGGCAAAACACACTGCAGAGAAAAAAAAATGGTCTCAGAACTTCTCTTTTCCCTCTATTGAGATGCATTAACACTTTGTGGGCCAGCTGTACTGTTATGGACCTGGTGGTTAGCTGCACCAGGAATGACCTGATAGTTAAACACGGAATCAGGACGAGCTCTGGGGAAATGGGAACTCTGCTGACCGCAAATCCTACTCCTATCAACACAACTAGAAATAGCCGTGGAGCGTGCCTGACTCTGCCTAGACGCCTCTTCACAGCCTAAGAGCTAACTACCCCTAAAGAAAGGAAACAAAGCCTCACTTGCCTCAGAGAAATTTCCCCAAAGGTAAAAGCAGCCCCCCACAAGTATTGACTGTGAGATAAGAGGAAATCACAAACACAGGATGAAATAGGTTTTAGCAACGAGAGGCCAGACTAACTAAACAGATTGAGGATAGAAAAGGGATCTTTGCGGCCAACACAAAAAGCTACAAAAACCACGCAGAGTGTGCAAAAAATACCCCCGCACCGACTCAGGATGCGGTGGTGCCACTCTGCACCCCCAGAGCTTCCAGCTAGCCAGGTAGTTTCATGATAGCAAGCTGGACTAGGACTTAGCAAGAAAAACCATATGTAACAACTGAACAAGCAGGAACTTAGCTTGTGCTGAAGTAGACAGGTCCTCAGAAAGATCCAGGAGAGATCTGAACCAGTACTAGAACATTGACAGCTGGCAAGGAATAACGATCTGAGTGGAGTTAAATAGAGAATCCAGCCTAGCCCTAAGCGAGGGCAGCTGGAGAAGGAATCTCAGAACCAGCAGCTCCACTCACAGCCACCAGAGGGAGTCCACGGACAGAACTCACCGAAGTACCATTCATGACCACAGGAGGGAGTTCGAGAACGGAATTCACAACAGCGCCCTCTGCTGGATGTCCTCATACGACGTCGAGCATGGGAAAAAGTTCCCAGGCTGCAGTTCATGAGGACATCCAGCAGAGGGCGCATCACCGCGACTGAAGGTAACTATAGGTCATTGACCTACATTACCTTCATTCCCCGGGGTTTACAGACACGAGCACAGCTGCATTATAGCAGAGCTCCTGCCTGTAAAATATTTTAACCCCTTCAGATGGATTTACATCGTGGGACGTCACAGATCTACGGAAGGTATGTATATTGTTGGTTTATTATTTTTAATTTGTTACAGAACAATGGTCTTGAGGTGGATTGAGAGAGCAATAAAATATTACAACAACCTGTGTGTTTATTTCATTAAAATACTTTGCAATATTGTGTGTGTGTTTTTTATAACCATTTCATACAATTGGATTAATAATGGATAGGTGTCATAATTGACGCCTCTCCATTATTAATCTGGCTTAATGTCACCTTACAATAGCAAGGTGACATTAACCCTTCATTACCCCATATCCCACCGCTACACGGGAGTGGGAAGAGAGTGGCCAAGTGCCAGAATAGGCGCATCTTACAGATGTGCCTTTTCTGGGGTGGCTGGGGGCAGATGTTTGTAGCTGGGGGGGCAATAACCATGGACCCTCTCTAGGCTATTAATATCTGCCCTCAGTCACTGGCTTTACCACTCTGTAGGAGAAAATTGCGCGGGAGCCCACGCCATTTTTTTCCGCGATTTAACCCTTTAATTTGATAGCTAGAGCCCCCAAATTTAACACACATACACTTCTTACATTAGTGAAGAGGAATATGTAATAAAAGAAGGGATATGAGATGGTTTACTGTATGTAAACCATGTCTCATATCATGTCGGGTTTGGGAAGGAGAGAGCTAAAGCCGACAATTGAAATAGCGGCTTTTATGCTATCTAGCGCTGCATTAAATATAAATATACATATATAGGTGTCTCACTGACATATATATATATATATATATATATATATATATATATATATATGTATATTTACACATTCTATGTGTATATATCTATTCTATTCTAACCTGTCAGTGTGATTTTACTGTACACAGCACTGATTTGCCGGCTTTTCAAAGGACACCGGTGCGTACAAATCGGACAGTAATACGGATGTCATACGGATGATGCGATTAAAAATCGCATTGCACTCGCATGACACTCGCATGACAATCGCATACGTTACATCCGTTTTTTCGGTCCAGATTATGGACCGTTTTTTTCTCTCGCAAGTGGAAAGGGACCCTTACTTGGATATTCACATTTGCTGCTTTTGCTGTGCACGATGTGAAATCTCTGCTTGTAGTGGAACTGCGAGAGGGAAATAAATGCACACACCCAGATAAAAACTCTAAATAAACACCTTTTTGAACTACTAGCAAAGACTTCACATATTGCACTTCTACTGTAACAAATGTGAATATCTCTGCAATGGAGTAATACAGCACAAAATGGAAAAAAAACAACAGCAGAATGAGTGGAGATCTGCGATTTTCACAAGGTATTTAAAGGGAACCTGTCACCTGAATTTGGCGGGACCAGTTTTGGGTCATATGGGCAGGGTTTTCGGGTGTTTGATTCTCTGTCCCCCGGAGTACACGCCAGCGCTGACAGAGAATGAACTTCAATCCAATATTGCGGCCAGCATGCAGCCAGTTGGTAAGGAAAGGGTGAATCAAACACCCGAAAACCCCACCCATATGACCCAAAACTGGTCCCGCCAAATTCAGGTGACAGGTTCCCTTTAAAGGGGATCTGTAATCAGGATATTAGAACCTCAACTAAAGGCATCTCTGCAAAGGCCTTTAACCTCTTCATGACTGATTATACAACCCCTGGCAAAAATTATGGAATCACCGGCCTTGGAGGATGTTCATTCAGTTGTTTAATTTTGTAGAAAAAAAAAACAGATCACAAACATTACACAAAACTAAAGTCATTTCAAATGGCAACTTTCTGGCTTTAAGAAATACTAAAAGAAATCAAGAACAAAAAATGTGCTAGTCAGAAATGGTTACTTTTTTTTAACCAAGCATATGGAAAAAATTATGGAATCACTCCATTCTGAGGAAAAAAATATGGAATCATGAAAAACAAACAAACAAAATAACACTTCAAAACATCACTAATATTTTGTTGCACCACCTCTGGCTTTTATAACAGCTTGCAGTTTCTGAGGCATGGACTTAATGAATGTCAAACAGTACTCTTCATCAATCTGGCTCCAACTTTCTCTGATTGCTGTTGCCAGATCAGCTTTGCAGGCTGGAGCCTTGTCATGGACCATTTTCTTCAACTTCCACCAAAGATTTTCAATTGGATTGAGATCCGGACTTTTTGCAGGCCATGACATTGACCTTATGCGTCTTTTTCAAGGAATGTTTTCACAGTTTTTGCTCAATGGCAGTATGCATTATCATCTTGAAAAATGATTTCATCATCCCCAAACATCCTTTCTATTGATGGGATAAGAAAAGTGTCCAAAGTATAAATATAAACTTGTGTATTTATTGAAGATATAATGACAGCCATCTCCACAGTGCCTTTAGCTGACATGCAGCCCCATATTATCAATGACTGTGGAAATTTGCATGTTCTTTTCAGGCAGTCATCTTTATAAATCTCATTTGAATATGGCACCAAACAAAAGTTCCAGCATCATCACCTTGCCCAATGCAGATTTGCGCTTCATCATTGAATATGACTTTTGTTATGGTTCTCAATGGCAAGAGAACATAGCCCAGCATACATAGGAACTAGCTCTTGGAAGGATGGAAACTTAAACTGACCATGAACTAACCCTGCCGCACAACTAACAGTAGCCGGGTAGCGTAGCCTGCGTTTTATCCCTAGACGCCCAGCGCCGGCCGGAGGACTAACTAATCCTGGCAGAGGAAAATATAGTCCTGGCTCACCTCTAGAGAAATTTGCCCGAAAGGCAGACAGAGGCCCCCACATATATTGGCGGTGATTTAAGATGAAAATGACAAACATAGTATGAAAATAGGTTTAGCAAAATCGAGGTCCGCTTACTAGATAGCAGGAAGACAGAAAGGGTACTTTCATGGTCAGCTGAAAACCCTATCAATACACCATCCTGAAATTACTTTAAGACTCTAGTATTAACTCATAACATCAGAGTGGCAATTTCAGATCACAAGAGCTTTCCAGACACAGAAACGAAACTGCAGCTGTGAACTGGAACAAAATGCAAAAAACAAACAAGGACAAAAGTCCGACTTAGCTGGAAGTTGTCTGGTAGCAGGAACATGCACAGAAAGGCTTCTGATTACAATGTTGACCGGCATGGAAGTGACAGAGGAGCAAGGTTAAATAGCGACTCCCACATCCTGATGGGAACAGGTGAACAGAGGGGATGATGCACACAAGTTCAATTCCACCAGTGGCCACCGGGGGAGCCCAAAATCCAATTTCACAACAGTACCCCCCCCTCAAGGAGGGGGCACCGAACCCTCACCAGAACCACCAGGGCGATCAGGATGAGCCCTATGAAAGGCACGGACCAGATCGGAGGCATGAACATCAGAGGCAGTCACCCAAGAATTATCCTCCTGACCGTATCCCTTCCATTTGACCAGATACTGGAGTTTCCGTCTGGAAACACAGGAGTCCAAGATTTTTTCCACAACGTACTCCAACTCGCCCTCAACCAACACCGGAGCAGGAGGCTCAACGGAAGGCACAACCGGTACCTCATACCTGCGCAACAATGACCGATGAAAAACATTATGAATAGAAAAAGATGCAGGGAGGTCCAAACGGAAGGACACAGGGTTAAGAATCTCCAATATCTTGTACGGGCCGATGAACCGAGGCTTAAACTTAGGAGAAGAAACCCTCATAGGGACAAAACGAGAAGACAACCACACCAAGTCCCCGACACAAAGCCGAGGACCAACCCGACGCCGGCGGTTGGCAAAAAGCTGAGTCTTCTCCTGGGACAACTTCAAATTGTCCACCACCTGCCCCCAAATCTGATGCAACCTCTCCACCACAGCATCCACTCCAGGACAATCCGAAGATTCCACCTGACCGGAGGAAAATCGAGGATGAAACCCCGAATTACAGAAAAAAGGAGACACCAAGGTGGCAGAGCTGGCCCGATTATTGAGGGCAAACTCCGCTAAAGGCAAAAAAGCAACCCAATCATCCTGATCTGCAGACACAAAACACCTCAAATATGTCTCCAAAGTCTGATTCGTCCGCTCGGTCTGGCCATTAGTCTGAGGATGGAAAGCAGACGAGAAAGACAAATCTATGCCCATCCTAGCACAGAATGCCCGCCAAAATCTAGACACGAATTGGGTTCCTCTGTCAGAAACGATATTCTCCGGAATACCATGGAAACGAACCACATTTTGAAAAAACAGAGGAACCAACTCGGAAGAAGAAGGCAACTTAGGCAGGGGAACCAAATGGACCATCTTAGAGAAACGGTCACACACCACCCAGATGACAGACATCTTCTGAGAAACAGGAAGATCCGAAATAAAATCCATCGAGATGTGCGTCCAAGGCCTCTTCGGGATAGGCAAGGGCAACAACAATCCACTAGCCCGAGAACAACAAGGCTTGGCCCGAGCACAAACGTCACAAGACTGCACAAAGCCTCGTACATCTCGTGACAGGGAAGGCCACCAGAAGGACCTTGCCACCAAATCCCTGGTACCAAAGATTCCAGGATGACCTGCCAACGCAGAAGAATGAACCTCAGAAATGACTTTACTGGTCCAATCATCAGGAACAAACAGTCTACCAGGTGGGCAACGATCAGGTCTATCCGCCTGAAAATCCTGCAAGGCCCGCCGCAGGTCTGGAGAAACGGCAGACAATATCACTCCATCCTTAAGGATACCTGTAGGTTCAGAATTACCAGGGGAGTCAGGCTCAAAACTCCTAGAAAGGGCATCCGCCTTAACATTCTTAGAACCCGGTAGGTATGACACCACAAAATTAAACCGAGAGAAAAACAACGACCAGCGCGCCTGTCTAGGATTCAGGCGTCTGGCGGACTCAAGATAAATTAAATTTTTGTGGTCGGTCAATACCACCACCTGATGTCTAGCCCCCTCAAGCCAATGACGCCACTCCTCAAAAGCCCACTTCATGGCCAAAAGCTCCCGATTCCCAATATCATAATTCCGCTCGGCGGGCGAAAATTTACGAGAAAAAAAAGCACAAGGTTTCATCACGGAGCAGTCGGAACTTCTTTGCGACAAAACCGCCCCAGCTCCGATTTCAGAAGCGTCGACCTCAACCTGAAAAGGAAGAGCAACATCAGGCTGACGCAACACAGGGGCGGAAGAAAAGTGGCGCTTAAGCTCCCGAAAGGCCTCCACAGCAGCAGGGGACCAATCAGCAACATCAGCACCCTTCTTAGTCAAATCAGTCAATGGTTTAACAACATCAGAAAAACCAGCAATAAATCGACGATAAAAGTTAGCAAAGCCCAAAAATTTCTGAAGACTCTTAAGAGAAGAGGGTTGCGTCCAATCACAAATAGCCCGAACCTTGACAGGATCCATCTCGATGGAAGAGGGGGAAAAAATGTATCCCAAGAAGGAAATCTTTTGAACCCCAAAAACGCACTTAGAACCCTTCACACACAAGGAATTAGACCGCAAAACCTGAAAAACCCTCCTGACCTGCTGGACATGAGAGTCCCAGTCATCCGAAAAAATCAGAATATCATCCAGATACACGATCATAAATTTATCCAAATAATCACGGAAAATGTCATGCATAAAGGACTGAAAGACTGAAGGGGCATTTGAAAGGCCAAAAGGCATCACCAAATACTCAAAGTGGCCCTCGGGCGTATTAAATGCGGTTTTCCACTCATCCCCCTGCTTAATTCGCACCAAATTATACGCCCCACGGAGATCTATCTTAGAGAACCACTTGGCCCCCTTTATGCGAGCAAACAAATCAGTCAGCAGTGGCAACGGATATTGATATTTAACCGTGATTTTATTCAAAAGCCGATAATCAATACACGGCCTCAAAGAGCCATCTTTCTTAGACACAAAGAAAAAACCGGCTCCTAAGGGAGATGACGAAGGACGAATATGTCCCTTTTCCAAGGACTCCTTTATATATTCTCGCATAGCAGCATGTTCAGGCACAGACAGATTAAATAAACGACCCTTAGGGTATTTACTACCCGGAATCAAATCTATGGCACAATCGCACTCCCGGTGCGGAGGTAATGAACCAAGCTTAGGTTCTTCAAAAACGTCACGATAGTCAGACAAGAATTCAGGAATCTCAGAGGGAATAGATGACGAAATGGAAACCAAAGGTACGTCCCCATGCATCCCCTTACATCCCCAGCTTAACACAGACATAGCGTTCCAGTCGAGGACTGGGTTATGAGATTGCAGCCATGGCAATCCAAGCA
The DNA here is from genome assembly GCF_051348905.1 of Ranitomeya variabilis. Classification (NCBI taxonomy): domain Eukaryota; kingdom Metazoa; phylum Chordata; class Amphibia; order Anura; family Dendrobatidae; genus Ranitomeya; species Ranitomeya variabilis. The sequence continues at coordinate 299,961,060 of NC_135237.1, read as the reverse complement.
CCAACACATCATGTAGATTATACAGCACAAGAAAGCGAACAATCTCCTGATGATCCGGATTAATTCGCATAGTTACTTGTGTCCAGTATTGTGGTTTATTACTAGCCAATGGGGTGGAGTCAATCCCCTTCAGAGGTATAGCAGTTTCAAGAGGCTCTAAATCATACCCACAGCATTTGGCAAAGGACCAATCCATAAGACTCAAAGCGGCGCCAGAGTCGACATAGGCATCCGCGGTAATAGATGATAAAGAACAAATCAGGGTCACAGATAGAATAAACTTAGACTGAAAAGTGCCAATTGAAACTGACTTATCAAGCTTCTTAGTACGCTTAGAGCATGCTGATATAACATGAGTTGAATCACCACAATAAAAGCACAACCCATTTTTTCGTCTAAAATTCTGCCGTTCGCTTCTGGACAGAATTCTATCACATTGCATATTCTCTGGCGTCTTCTCAGTAGACACCGCCAAATGGTGCACAGGTGTGCGCTCCCGCAGACGTCTATCGATCTGGATAGCCATTGTCATGGACTCATTCAGACTCGCAGGCACAGGGAACCCCACCATAACATCCTTAACGGCATCAGAGAGACCCTCTCTGAAATTCGCCGCCAGGGCGCACTCATTCCACTGAGTAAGCACAGACCATTTACGGAATTTTTGGCAGTATATTTCAACTTCATCTTGCCCCTGAGATAGGGACATCAAGGCTTTTTCCGCCTGAAGCTCTAAATGAGGTTCCTCATAAAGCAACCCCAAGGCCAGAAAAAACGCATCCACATTGAGCAACGCAGGATCCCCTGGAGCCAATGCAAAAGCCCAATCTTGAGGGTCGCCCCGGAGCAAGGAAATCACAATCCTGACCTGCTGAGCAGGATCTCCAGCAGAGCGAGATTTCAGGGACAAAAACAACTTGCAATTATTTTTGAAATTTTGAAAGCAAGATCTATTCCCCGAGAAAAATTCAGGCAAAGGAATTCTAGGTTCAGATATAGGAACATGAACAACAAAATCTTGTAAATTTTGAACTTTCGTGGTGAGATTATTCAAACCTGCAGCTAAACTCTGAATATCCATTTTAAACAGGTGAACACAGAGCCATTCCAGGATTAGAAGGAGAGAGAGAGAGGAAGGCTGCAATATAGGCAGACTTGCAAGTGATTCAATTGAAAGCACACTCAGAACTGAAGGAAAAAAAAAAAAAAAAAAAAATTTCAGCAGACTTCTTTTTTCTCTCCTTTCTCTGCCAATTAATTTAACCCTTTGTGGGCCGGTCAAACTGTTATGGTTCTCAATGGCAAGAGAACATAGCCCAGCATACATAGGAACTAGCTCTTGGAAGGATGGAAACTTAAACTGACCATGAACTAAACCTGCCGCACAACTAACAGTAGCCGGGTAGCGTAGCCTGCGTTTTATCCCTAGACGCCCAGCGCCGGCCGGAGGACTAACTAATCCTGGCAGAGGAAAATATAGTCCTGGCTCACCTCTAGAGAAATTTCCCCGAAAGGCAGACAGAGGCCCCCACATATATTGGCGGTGATTTAAGATGAAAATGACAAACATAGTATGAAAATAGGTTTAGCAAAATCGAGGTCCGCTTACTAGATAGCAGGAAGACAGAAAGGGTACTTTCATGGTCAGCTGAAAACCCTATCAATACACCATCCTGAAATTACTTTAAGACTCTAGTATTAACTCATAACATCAGAGTGGCAATTTCAGATCACAAGAGCTTTCCAGACACAGAAACGAAACTGCAGCTGTGAACTGGAACAAAATGCAAAAAACAAACAAGGACAAAAGTCCGACTTAGCTGGAAGTTGTCTGGTAGCAGGAACATGCACAGAAAGGCTTCTGATTACAATGTTGACCGGCATGGAAGTGACAGAGGAGCAAGGTTAAATAGCGACTCCCACATCCTGATGGGAACAGGTGAACAGACGGGATGATGCACACAAGTTCAATTCCACCAGTGGCCACCGGGGGAGCCCAAAATCCAATTTCACAACAGACTTTCATACAGACATCCACAGTCCATGATTGCTTTTCCTTAGCCCATTGTATCCATGTTTTTTTTCTGTTTAGGTGTTAATGATGGCTTTTGTTTAGCTTTTCTGTATGTAAATTTCATTTCCTTTAGGCGGTTTCTTCCTCCGTGAAGCCCCGCTCACGGCCGCACCTCCGCCGCTAGCTTCGCCTACTTCTGCATGCCGCCCGCATGCGGCCTGCGTACCTATCTTTAACATTAGGTACACAGGTCGTGCGGCTGTATGCGGAGGCTGCCACATGCGTCGTTTTGACGCTGCGGCGACCAGCGTAGGACGCAGCCAGTAGCATTTTTTTTATCCGCAGCGTCAAAACGACGCATGCAGCAGCCTCCACATACAGCTGCACGACCTGCGTACCTAATGTTAAAGATAGGTATGCAGGCAGCATGCGGGAGGCATGGAGAAGTAGGCGGAGCTAGCGGTGGAGGTGTGGCCGAGGGCGGTGCTTCACGGAGGATGTCCGCAGCCGTCCGCAGATCAGGGAAACGCAAATGTGAAAGTACCCTTACAGTTCAGTCACAGACATTGACTCCAGTTTCCACCCATTCGTTCCTCATTTGTTTTGTTGTGCATTTCCTGTTTTGGAGACATATTGTTTGAAGTTTCCGGTCTTGACGCTTTGATATCTTCCTTGGTCTACCAGTATGTTTGCCTTTAAAAACCTTCCCATGTTGTTTATATTTGGTCCAGCATTTTACCACAGTGAGATCTCCACACTTTTGAATGTTGATCGTGCATGTGCCGCTTCATGCATGTAGTTGTCAAATTATTGCAACTTTTGCCTCTACTGAGTTTTTTTTAATTAAATTTGACAGATAACTTGTTTTCAGTCATCCTTTGTGATCTCAAAAAATGCCCAGGCTAGGCAACCTTTGCCATCCTTGAAAACTGCACACTCATGACCAGTGCTGGCCACAGCCAGAGTTGGTGCTGAGGATGCAGTGGTTGTTGTGGTTGCATTACTGTGTGTCTGTGTGGGAAACCACAACATAACCACCACATCATCCTCCTCCTTCACCTCCTCTGCTGAACTACTCAGCTGGGTACCTCTGGGATCATACCAAGTGGGATCTATGACCTCATTGTCATCCTCTCTGTTCTCCCACTACTCAACCTGAGAGGCACTTTCTTCCTCTTATTCCCCTGACACCACAGTACAGTCCGCATTCACCTCTGGTATCTGAGTCTTATCAGAATCACCTTTACCCTTTGTTGGTAACATCTAGTGATGAGGGTCTTGATTCTGCTCTGACAATACTTCATCTGGCCCCAGATACAATATGAAAGAATTTTAGGCATCAGTGCAGATTCACTCTTTCTCTGGATTCTGTGATTCTTCGGAGCAGACTTCTGATGCCCATAGAATAGAATGTGTGAACGAACATCTCTTCAGAATGGCCCTTCTGTGATTCCCCACAGTTGGTTGGACATATGGAAATTTTTGACATAGGGGAAACAAGAGTGATTGGTGTGCCACTTCTGAGGATGGTTATGTGTGTGATGTTAAGGTGCAGGAAGAGGAAAAAATCTGTCCTTCTGATTTGCCCCTGAAACACAAGTTTTAGCACAAACAATTTGGAGCAGCTAATTGGCCCTCCAGGCTACACGCCAATATTAAACCTAATGATTCTTAAGTGGAAATCTGTCTTTCTGATTTGTCTCTGAAACACAGTTTTACCTACAATGATTTGGAGTAGGCAACTGGGCATCATGGCTGCACCACTATATTAGACCTAATGATTTTTACGTGGAAATCTAGCCTACTGATTTGTCACTGAAACACAGGTTTAGCAGAAAGTATTTGCAGTTTATAATTGGCCCTCAGGGCTGCAGCCCAATATTAGTTCTAATGATTTTTAAGTGGAAATCTGGCCTCCTGACTTGTCTCTAAAACTGAATTTTATCACAAATGATTCGGAGTATCAAACTGGACATTGTGGCTTTACCACAATATTAGGCCTAACAATTTCTGAGCGGAAACCTGGCCTTCAGATTTGCCACTGAAACAGAGATTTAGCACAAACTAATTGGAGTAGCAAATTGGGCTTCCTGAGACTGCTACACAGTTTCAGCACAATCCGATTTGATGCTGAAAGATCAATTTCACAAAGGACAGGATCCTATCTATTTAACTGACAAATTCACTTTCAGCACCAGCAGTAGTGCAGGAGTGACCTGTCTCCACTGTGACGCTGAGCAAATGGCAACAACAAAACAAAATGTCCACTTTTTATATAGCCAGGGACATGTGACTTCAGTCAATCACAGAAGCTCTTGTGTCATGACGTTGTGGATGGTTTCTGCACCCTGATTGGTTGTCGGAATCAACACACATAAAGTTAAGGGAAAAAGTGTGCGTGCGACTCTTGTAATCTCTTTGCACGCTCCTGTAATCTCTCCTCATCCCCTTCCCTTATAAAATAAGTCCCTCTGTGTCCCCCTCCGCTCATCATACATCACCAATATCCTAGCCAAAGTAATAACAAAAGCATTAGTGGAAATGCGATGATTTACCGAACTGTGACCGAATTTACCGACTTTGAGTAAAAATGCTTGTGAAAGCAAACACAAATCCGAATGTGCTACATTCATGCCAAATTTGATATTTTCAGAACACGTGTGTTCGTTGCTAGTGCTGATCTGCTTTTTTTCTCAAATATGTTTGGCATGAGAAAAAAAAGCAGCATGCTGCAGTTTACAGGACAAATCGGATGCCACTCATGCATTCAATTCTATGGGTGTGTGGAAATCATCGCACTGCACTCAGATGACATCTAATTTACATGGACTCACAGAATAAAGCTGGAGAAATCTTGTTTCAATCGTCTCCTCACATGTGCTACGATTCTCTCATCCAAAACACACTAAGGTGACAAACTCAGATCAGTGATTGATCGGAATGTCATTAGCATAATAGATTCAATTCTCTAATGAGTGAATCTATACTGATGTGGCAAAGCTCTTAAAGTTTTAATTGTGAGTTCAAAAGTCAGACATTGCATTTTCAGTTTTTCTGCCTCTTCCCCCAATTCCTCACCAGCTTTCATCTTTCAGTCCCAGATGAACAAATCGCTCTTTCATTCATAGACATGGCTCCCCTGCCCAAGATCCTGTGCACACTTCATCACTGCCCAAGGAGCCATATGTGGAGACAGTGTAAAAAATGTTGGTAGGTGAAAGTTTAACAGATTTTGCACTGAAGTCTGCAGTCTCACATCTGTATGCAAACAAAACATTATTCTATAAGAAAACAAGAAAAGCGTAAACTATGTCAAAAGATTTAAAATGGAATATGCAATAACAAGAATTATCCCCGGCCTTAACCACCATTTTTTTTGCTTTTTATTTTTTCTTTGCTTGATCCAAGAGACATACCTTTATTAAACTTTGCGTGCAGACTTCTTTTTTTTCGACAATATGTAGGAAGTACACAATCCACCATGTAATGTACTGAAAAATAGTATAACAATTTTTGTTTGAATCAAATAGTGAAAAAAATGCTTTCCATTATTGATTTTAAGTTCTGCTCTTACATTATTCATTAGGCTGTAAATATGATCCATATTTTTTTTCTTATGAAGACTTGTTTTCACATGATACAGTGTTGCTTTTATTTATATCATTTGGGATACATACTGTATATATAACATGTGAATGAGTTTTTATCACACGTTTTTGTGCAGGAGCACTTATGAAAATAAAAATGTTGGTATTTTAACTATTCTTTATTTCTATTTACAGGATTGTTTAGTTAGTTCTCATAGACCTGATATTTACAGATGCAACAAAACCAACTTTGTTTTCTATTTTTTTTATTAGAAATGGGGAGTGACTTGTTTTTTAAAAAATGTTACAAAACAATATAATCATTTTATTACATTCCAATTCTTTTTCTACATCCTGTGAATGTTTAATCACTTGTACCATCTACTGCAATACTTCAGTATTGCTGGGTTTCATGGCGTACCAAGGCAATGAGAATGGGTGCTTTCTGAAAGCTTCCAGCTGCCATGTTATTGCATTTGCCCTCCATGGTTATGCACACAGGCAGTAAGGAACCATTTAAATGCCACTGTGAGTTATTGATAGCAGCTAGTGATGAGCGAGTATGCTCGTTACTCAAGATTTCCGAGCATGCTCGGGTGCTCTCCGAGTATTTTAGGCGTGCTCAGAGATTTAGTTTGTGTCGCCGCAGCTGCATGATTTGCGGCTGCTAGACAGCCTGAATACATGTGGGGATTTCCTAACAAACAGGCAATCACTGTCCAGGTTGTCTAACAGCCCAAAATCATGCAGCTGCAGAGACAAAAACTAAATCTCAGAGCATGCCCAAAATACTCGGATATCACCCTAACATGCTCGAAAATGTTGAGTAACGAGCATACTTTCTCATCACTAATAGCAGCATCTAACTGTTTCAACAGCAACCATTGGAGCTAGCTCCTGTCGCTGCTGTAACACATCTGGCACTTATGATGTAGTTATTGTGCCTTAGCAATACACCTGCATAATGATGTGCATGTGGAGGGACAGCAAAGAGATTGGTGTTATTATTATATTTATTAGTATTATTTATTCTGTTTACAATGTTGCTGAACATGTTGTTTAAGGATATGAGCTTTTTTGCAGACATATTTTTCCTTAAGGTGAACCTGTGAAGGAAAAAATTCTATTAACATGCTGGTTAATGTTTCTTTTTGTGGTTTTGATGTTAGAGTAGGACTCACAAGCGTGAGGACCCGTGACGTGGGTTGTGAGCTTCCGTATTTTGGCCAGAATATCAGCTAATACCTCACATATATTGCTATGTGCTTTTGCACTTTTTATCTTTTCAGGGTGCAGTTGGGCCCAGATGGCTCTGTAAATTGTGGCCTCTGTTCGCACAGGGTGCATTAGTCAGCACTGGTTAGCCCGCCATATGGCGTCATTAATAGGCTGTGAGCCAGATGCTCTGCATTTTCTGTATGAACATTGCCACATACAGACTGTATTTTTTGTGCACTGGTGTTCCAAAAGGCCAATCCCCTGATTGTAGTCTTGCTGTCTTATCGGTATTACTGCACCTGTGTAGCCGCCATCTTTAAATGGGTCCACTGCGCCCTGTTAGTGAATTTGTAAGTGTCTCTGCCTTTTTCCTGGTGTTTTTTAATAGCTTTCAGAACCTGTTCGGCGCCTGCACTTTGATCCCCACTGCAAGGAGGAAATTAACTTTAATCCTCACAGTAGCGTGTCTCAGTCATAGGGATGGCATTGCACAGGTTCAGTCAAACTCTGTGCATAGAGAGCAGCAGCTTTAATCATGCTCCCAGCACTCACTGACAGTCAACCCTAAGGCCCCCTTCACGCATCCATTTTTTATGTCCATATGCTGTCCATTTTTTAAGGACCGCAAATATGGACATTTACACACCCATTGAATTCAATGGTGCTACATACATCAGGTTTTTCACACAGACCACGTGTCCCCATGGAAAACCCACAGACATGTCCTTTTTTTGTGCAGCATGGACAAAATGTGTACAGTACACAGGCACATGGATAACATCTGGGTGACACCCATGTGTCATCCATGTGAAATGTACTGGCGCCTAGGAATAAGCAGTACATTTTGCGCTGTGGTTCTGAAGACAGCTTTGTCGCCTTGTCTTTTTTAACTCAGTGTGACCAGTCGACAATGATGGGAGTTGTATTCAGCAACCACTCTGTACATCATGTGTAAAATTAAGAATGATCTTACTAGTCTGGGAAACGGGACACTATCTCAAAATGTTGCCAGGCTACTAGTAACAGCTCACAGCTAGTTAGATTAGGGTGGACCCCATAAAAAAATGAATTAGGGTCCCTTAAAAATTCTAACCAGCAAAGGTTAAACAGACAGCTGTGGGTTGATATTAATATTCTGGTAAGTGCCCAGGAATATTGCCCCCCCCCCCCAGGCTACCAAGATCAAGTCTCCGCTGCCCCAGAAATGGTGCATCAATAAGGTGCATCAAATCTGGCACTTAACCTCACTTTTCCCACTAGCAGTGGTGCGGTGGCAAGTGGAATAATAGGTTTAGGATTGATGTCAGCTTTGTAATGTCAGCTGACATCAAGCCCTGGAGCTAGTAATACAGAGGCATCTACTGTATAAGACGCCCCCATTACTAACCCTATAGTAACATTGTAAAAAAGACACAGCAAGAATAAAGTCATTTTATTGAAATAAACACAACCCACCCTCATTTTCCCATTTATTACTATAAAAATGAAAATACTAAAAGAAATATTCCTCCCTTGTCTGACGATAATCCTTTTCTCCCATGCCACAATCCATCTGTTAAACATCTGGATTACATAGCTGAGCAGTGGCAAGATGTGATTTCCCAGTCGTGAATCCAGAAGACTCTGAGCTGAGCATGGGATGCAGCTTCAGTGACGACTGATAACGTCATAGAGGTTACCGCAGGTCAGTGCCTGCTGTTTCCATGCTGGGTTCAGTGAGAGCCGGCCAATAAACAGCAGTAACCTTCATTACGTCACATCTAGCATCATGAGAAATTTCTCATGGTACTAGTGGTGATCTCATTGAGGTCACTGCAGTTCACAGGCCGATCACAATGAGCTGTGGGTAGGAACTGCAGGTTCAGTGAGTCACCACAGGTCATTGAAACTGTACTCTGATGCTCAATTCAGTGTCTCCTGGATTTCAGGATGAACAGTCACATCATGCCACCACTCAGCCTGGCATCCAGATGAAGCAGAGATGGATTATGGCGTGGAACAAATGGATTATCGTCAGACAGATTAGGAATGTGCTTTTATTTTTGCATTTTTATTTTATCCTCTAATAAATGAAAAAAGTTGGGGAGTATTTATTTCAAAACCTACTATGCAGTTAGTAACGGGGGAGTCTTATAGATGCCTCTCAATTACTAACCCCTGGGCTTGATGTCAGCTGACATTACAAACCTGACATCAATGCCAACCCTACTATCCCACTTTCCACCACCACAAGGCAAGTGGGAATAGAAAGGCTAAGCGCCAGAATTGGCGCGTCTTATGGATATTCCATTTCTAGGGTGGCTGAGAGCTGATGTTTTTAGTCTAGGAGGGGGGCAATATCCATGGCCCCTTTTGAGGCTATTGATATCAGCCTGCAGCTATCTGTTGAGACTTTGCTGTTTTTTTTATTATTGGGGTGATACTACATCAATTTTTGGGGGGACTCCTGTTATGACCCCAATGGCAGAGGGTCTCAGAAATAATTCTGCAAACACAAAAACCAGCTCATAGGGCAGTGGTAACTGGGCTGACCATACATCTAATCCTAGCACCACAAATAACAGCAGCCGGGGAACGTGCCTACGTTGATTCTAGACGTCTCGCGCCAGCCGGAGAACTAACTAATCCTAGAAGGGAAAAGAAAGACCTTTCTTGCCTCCAGAGAAAAGACCCCAAAAGTTGGATACAAGCCCCCAACAAATAATAACGGTGAGGTAAGAGGAAAAGACAAACGTAAGAATGAGCTAGGTATTTAGCAAAGAGAGGCCCACTAGCTAATAGCAGAATATAGTAAGATAACTTATATGGTCAGCAAAAACCCTATCAAAAATATCCACGCTGGAAATTCAAGAACCCCCGAACCATCTAACGGCCCGGGGGGAGAACACCAGCCCCCTAGAGCTTCCAGCAAGGTCAGGAATCACATTTAGTACAAGCTGGACAAAAATGAGAGCAAGCAAATAACCCAAAAAACAAAGAAGCAAGACTTAGCTTAATTTTGCACGAACCAGGACCAGCAGATAGGAGCAAACAGAAAGGATCTGATTACAACGATGCCAGGCACTGGACTAAGGATCCAGGGAGTTTATATAGCAACACCCCTGGACTAACGACCCAGGTGGGTGCAAACTGAGGGAAGAAAATCCCAGAGTCATATCACTAGTAACCACAAGAGGGAGCCAAAAAGTCAATTCACAACAGTACCCCCCCTTAAGGTGGGGTCACCGAACCCTCACCAAGACCACCAGGGCGATCAGGATGAGCAGCGTGAAAGGCACGAACTAAATCGGCCGCATGCACATCAGAGGCAACCACCCAGGAATTATCCTCCTGACCATAGCCCTTCCACTTGACCAGATACTGAAGCCTCCGTCTGGAGAGACGAGAATCCAAGATCTTCTCCACCACGTACTCCAACTCGCCCTCAACCAACACCGGAGCAGGAGGCTCAGCAGAAGGAACCACAGGCACAACGTATCGTCGCAACAAAGACCTATGGAACACGTTGTGAATGGCAAACGACACCGGAAGATCCAAGCGAAAGGACACTGGATTAAGGATTTCCAATATCTTGTAAGGACCGATGAAGCGAGGCTTAAATTTAGGAGAGGAGACCTTCATAGGAACAAATCGAGAAGACAGCCACACCAAATCCCCAACACGAAGTCGGGGACCCACACCGCGGCGGCGGTTGGCAAAACGCTGAGCCTTCTCCTGTGACAATTTTAAGTTGTCCACCACATGATTCCAGATCTGCTGCAACCTATCCACCACAGAATCTACCCCAGGACAGTCAGAAGGCTCCACATGTCCCGAGGAAAAACGAGGATGGAAACCAGAGTTGCAGAAAAATGGTGAAACCAAAGTAGCGGAACTAGCCCGATTATTAAGGGCAAACTCAGCCAACGGCAAGAAGGTCACCCAATCATCCTGATCTGCCGAAACACCTCAAATAAGCCTCCAGAGTCTGATTAGTTCGCTCCGTTTGTCCATTAGTCTGAGGATGAAAGGCAGACGAGAACGACAAATCAATGCCCATCCTAGCACAAAAGGATCGCCAGAACCTGGAAACAAACTGGGATCCTCTGTCAGACACAATATTCTCAGGAATGCCGTGTAAACGAACCACATTCTGAAAGAACACAGGAACCAGATCGGAAGAGGAAGGCAGCTTAGGCAAAGGCACCAAATGGACCATTTTCGAAAAGCGATCACATACCACCCAGATGACAGACATACCCTGAGACACCGGGAGATCAGAAATGAAATCCATGGAAATGTGTGTCCAAGGCCTCTTCGGGACAGGCAAGGGCAAGAGCAACACGCTGGCACGAGAACAGCAAGGCTTAGCTCGAGCACAAGTCCCACAGGACTGCACAAATGACCGCACATCCCGTGACAAGGAAGGCCACCAAAAGGACCTAGCCACCAGATCTCTGGTGCCAAAAATTCCCGGATGACCTGCCAACACCAAGGAATGAACCTCGGAAATGACTCTGCTGGTCCACTTATCAGGAACAAACAGTCTGTCAGGTGGGCAAGAGTCAGGTCTACCAGCCTGAAATCTCTGCAACACGCGTCGCAAATCAGGAGAAATGGCGGACAAGATAACTCCCTCTTTAAGAATACCAACCGGTTCTGCGACTCCAGGAGAGTCAGGCACAAAGCTCCTTGAAAGAGCATCAGCCTTCACATTCTTTGAACCTGGTAAATACGAGACCACAAAGTCAAAACGGGAGAAAAACAATGACCAGCGGGCCTGTCTAGGATTCAGGCGTTTAGCAGACTCGAGATACATCAGATTTTTGTGATCAGTCAAGACCACCACACGATGCTTAGCACCCTCGAGCCAATGACGCCACTCCTCAAATGCCCACTTCATGGCCAGTAACTCCCGATTGCCAACATCATAATTCCGCTCAGCAGGCAAAAACTTCCTAGAGAAGAAAGCACATGGTCTCATTACCGAACAACCAGGGCCTCTCTGTGACAAAACGGCCCCTGCCCCAATCTCAGAAGCATCCACTTCGACCTGAAAGGGAAGTGAGACATCAGGCTGGCACAAAACAGGCGCCGAAGTAAACCGGCGTTTCAACTCCTGGAACGCCTCCACGGCTGCAGGAGCCCAGTTAGCAACATCAGAACCTTTCTTGGTCATATCCGTCAAAGGTTTAACAACGCTAGAAAAATTAGCGATAAACCGACGGTAGAAGTTAGCAAAACCCAAGAACTTCTGAAGACTCTTAACTAACGTGGGTTGAGTCCACTCATGAATAGCTCGGACCTTGACTGGGTCCATCTCCACCGCAGAAGGGGAAAAAATAAACCCCAAAAAGGGAACCTTCTGTACTCCAAAGAGACACTTTGAGCCCTTAACAAACAAAGCATTCTCACGCAAAACCTGAAACACCATCCTGACCTGCTCCACATGTGAGTCCCAATCTTCAGAGAAAACCAGAATATCATCCAGATAAACAATCATAAATTTATCCAGATACTTCCGGAAAATATCATGCATAAAGGACTGAAACACTGAGGGAGCATTAGAGAGCCCAAAAGGCATCACCAAGTACTCAAAATAACCTTCGGGCGTATTAAATGCAGTCTTCCATTCATCTCCTTGCTTAATGCGCACAAGGTTGTACGCACCACGAAGATCTATCTTGGTGAACCACTTGGCACCTTTAATCCGGGCAAACAAGTCCGACAACAGAGGCAAAGGATACTGAAATTTAACAGTGATTTTATTCAGAAGCCGATAGTCAATACAAGGTCTCAAAGATCCGTCCTTCTTGGCCACAAAAAAGAATCCCGCACCAAGAGGGGAAGAGGATGGACGGATATGCCCCTTCTCCAGAGACTCCTTGATATACGAACGCATTGCGGAATGCTCAGGTACAGACAGATTAAATAATCTTCCCTTAGGAAATTTACTACCTGGAATCAAATCTATGGCGCAGTCACAGTCCCTATGAGGAGGCAAAGCACTGGATCTGGACTCGCTGAATACATCCTGATAATCAGACAAATACTCAGGAACTTCCGAAGGAGTAGAGGAAGCAATAGACACCGGCGGGGAATCAGCATGAATTCCCTGACAGCCCCAACTTGACACAGACATTGCCTTCCAATCCAAGACTGGATTGTGGGTCTGTAACCATGGCAGACCCAAAACGACCAAATCATGCATTTTATGCAGAACAAGAAAATGAATCACCTCCCGATGTTCAGGAGTCATGCACATGGTTACCTGCGTCCAAAACTGCGGTTTATTTTCCGCCAATGGCGTAGCATCAATACCTCTAAGAGGAATAGGATTTACCAACGGTTCAAGAACAAAACCACAGCGCTTGGCAAATGACAGATCCATAAGACTCAGGGCAGCACCTGAATCCACAAACGCCATAACAGGGTAAGAAGACAATGAGCAAATTAAAGTCACAGACAAAATAAATTTAGGTTGCAAATTACCAATGGCGACAGGACTAACAACCCTTGTTAGGCGTTTAGAGCATGCTGATATAACATGTGTAGAATCACCACAGTAAAAACACAATCCATTCTGACGTCTATGATTTTTCCGCTCATTTCTAGTCTGAATTCTATCACATTGCATTAAATCAGGTGTTTGTTCAGACAACACCACCAGAGGATTAGCGGTTTTGCGCTCCCGCAAACGCCGGTCAATTTGAATAGCCAGCCCAGCGCCATGGAATCATTCAGACTTGTAGGAATGGGGAATCCCACCATCACATTCTTAATGGCTTCAGAAAGGCCATTTCTGAAATTTGCGGCCAGAGCACACTCATTCCACTGAGTAAGCACGGACCATTTCCGAAATTTTTGGCAATACACTTCAGCTTCATCCTGGCCCTGAGAAATAGCCAGCAAGGCTTTTTCTGCCTGAACTTCAAGATTGGGTTCCTCGTAAAGCAATCCGAGCGCCAGAAAAAACGCATCAATATTTGCCAATGCCGGATCTCCTGGCGCTAGCGAGAAAGCCCAATCCTGAGGGTCGCCCCGTAAAAAAGAAATAACAATTTTAACTTGCTGAGCTGAATCTCCAGATGAACGGGGTCTCAGAGAAAGAAACAATTTACAATTATTCTTGAAACTCCTAAACCTAAATCGGTCTCCAGAAAACAGTTCAGGAATAGGTATTTTAGGTTCAGACATAGGACTACTGGTAACAAAATCTTGTATGCCCTGCACACGAGCAGCCAGCTGGTCTACACTTGTAATCAAGGTCTGGACATTCATGTCTGCAGCAAGCACAAGCCACTCAAAGGTAAAGGGGAGAAAGAGAGGAAAAAAAAAAAAAAAACTCAGAATTTCCTTTCTTGTTATCCCACTTCTGCAATGCATTAAACATTCAATGTTGGCCTGGCATACTGTTATGACCCCAATGGCAGAGGGTCTCAGAAATAATTACTAAGTCTGCAAACACAAAAACCAGCTCATAGGGCAGTGGTAACTGGGCTGACCATATATCTAATCCTAGCACCACAAATAACAGCAGCCGGGGAACGTGCCTACGTTGATTCTAGACGTCTCGCGCCAGCCGGAGAACTAACTAACCCTAGAAGGGAAAAGAAAGACCTTTCTTGCCTCCAGAGAAAAGACCCCAAAAGTTGGATACAAGCCCCCAACAAATAATAACGGTGAGGTAAGAGGAAAAGACAAACGTAAGAATGAGCTAGGTATTTAGCAAAGAGAGGCCCACTAGCTAATAGCAGAATATAGTAAGATAACTTATATGGTCAGCAAAAACCCTATCAAAAATATCCACGCTGGAAATTCAAGAACCCCTGAACCGTCTAACGGCCCGGGGGGAGAACACCAGCCCCCTAGAGCTTCCAGCAAGGTCAGGAATCACATTTAGTACAAGCTGGACAAAAATGAGAGCAAGCAAATAACCCAAAAAACAAAGAAGCAAGACTTAGCTTAATTTTGCACGAACCAGGACCAGCAGATAGGAGCAAACAGAAAGGATCTGATTACAACGATGCCAGGCACTGGACTAAGGATCCAGGGAGTTTATATAGCAACACCCCTGGACTAACGACCCAGGTGGGTGCAAACTGAGGGAAGAAAATCCCAGAGTCATATCACTAGTAACCACAAGAGGGAGCCAAAAAGTCAATTCACAACAGACTCCCCTATAATAACCAGTAAAGGCTAAACAAACAGCTGTTAGCTGATATTGACAGCCTGGGAACATTTATGGCTATTGGCACTTCCCAGAATATTAACATCAGCCCCAGTGGTCATCTTTCCCGCGCTGGTTCAAAAAATTACAAAGGAGCCCACACCATTTTTAGAAAAAAAATGTTTATTTTATGCATGATGTACTCAGCAGATGCTGAATACAACTTCCATCATTGTTGCCTGGTGTTGCTAATCTCATGGAGACAAGACAACAATGATGAGAGCTGAATTCAGCACCCGGCACCTGGGAACAGCTAACTGTTCAGCTTTTCTGAGGCACTGATATGTGTCACATGGGCACATGGATGGCACATGGATGCCACATAAATGTGACACACGGACAGCAAATGCATACACGAATGTCACATATGGACATACGGTTGGCACACAGACACGAAGCATGGATCTCATCAGTACTGTTTTTTTTCAGTACAAAAATCAATAGGATGTGTGAAGGAGGCCTAATGCTGAGATGTTGTCAGTCAATGCTGGGGGCGTAGTTGCTTCTCTATAAACAGAGCGGTGACTGAACCTGTGTCGGGTTTAATATTCAAACTATTTTCAAGATAATATGCACTTTTGTGTGGATATTTTGGGGAGTTTATGCTTCTATTTCACTGATCACTCAAAATAGTGATTCCATTTTCCCAATTATTTTACTTTTCCAAAATATTCATCTGTAAGAGGGCAAATTAAATGAACTGCACCCTCTGTAAACTGGATTTGCACACTGTTCAGCCTCAGTTTTATTTACATTCTCCAATATCAAGGTATATCAGCTTGTAAACAAATTACTCTTCAATCTAACCTCTTTGGATACATCTGGTCACTGGGTATTTCACCCACCTTCACAGACAACCATCTATCTTTGGTTTCAGTCATGTCCACAGTCACACTAGTTACTAATACAGTTCTACCATTCGGGTTAGGACTCTCAGAGAAACTGGTGACTCCTTCACTATTCCTAGATGGTCCATCCATGAAAATGTTTCACTAGGTACATAAACACTGAATAATAAAGTGCATGGTCAGTATCCTCATTGTTCTCTGGATAAGCACCTGTGTACACCTTTCACTAGCTCACCATGTGCTTCCTGGTGTCCTTGCGTCGTGCCTCTGACCCAGCTTTTCATCTCTTAAGGTACCTTCACACTAAACGACTTTGCAGCGATAACGATAGCGATCCGTGACGTTGCAGCGTCCTGGATAGCGATATCGTTGTGTTTGACACGCAGCAGCAATCTGGATCCTGCTGTGATATCGCTGGTCATTGCTGAAAGTTCAGAACTTTATTTGGTCGTCAGATCGGCGTGTATCGTCGTGTTTGACAGCAAAAGCAACGATGCCAGCAATGTTTTACAATGGTAACCAGGGTAAATATCGGGTTACTAAGCGCAGGGCCGCACTTAGTAACCCGATATTTACCCTGGTTACCATTGTAAAAGTAAAAAAAAAACACTACATACTCACCCTCTGATGTCTGTCACGTCCCCCGGCGTCTGCGCTGCTGCTCAGAGCTTCCTGCACTGAGAGTGTCAGTGCCGGCCGTAAGGCAAAGCACAACGGTGACGTCACCGCTGTGCTCTGTACTGCCGGAGCTTACAGAGTGCAGGGAAGTGGACGCCGGGGGACGCGAATGTAAGTATGTAGTGTTTGTTTTTTTACATTTACACTGGTAACCAGGGTGAACATCGGGTTACTAAGCGCGGCCCTGCGCTTAGTAACCCGATGTTTACCCTGGTTACCCGGGGACTTCGGGATCGTTGGTCGCTGGAGAGCTGTCTGTGTGACAGCTCTCCAGCGACCACACAGCGACGCTGCAGCGATCGGCATCGTTGTCGATATCGCTACAGCGTCGTTTAGTGTGAAGGTACCTTTAGAGGACACACTTTCTTCCCTGACATACTGCAGCTACAGATTGTGCTCCAGTATATGCAGTCCCGGCAGGAAGTCTGAGAATCTCAGGCAGTAACTTTTCAGATAGCTAAGCAGTTTCCATTCTTGACCTAACTACTAGTCCCAATTGACAACTAAGAAAATGTGACCACTTCATTACTAGTCAGTCATGTGTCCATGTACACCATAGACATCTCATAGCTTTCTCCATTCCTGTCAACACTCTGTAACCCGTGACATGCCTCCAGCAATTAAGAACCAGCACCAATTATATGAGAAAAAGACATTATAAAAAGTAATTAAAATAATTAACATCTAAAAATGTTAACAATTAATTCAAAAACATTTGAATATCCAATTTTTAATTACATGTCAAACATTTGTGGTTACTAATATGGCATTTTTTTCATGATATAAAGGTAATCAGATAATAACCCATAAATCGGAAAATAATATGACTTTTGTAGGAGAATATGCTCTCACATAGCTGAGGACATAATTTGGTGACATAAAACTGAACTTTATGCTCTCTGCACTATTAATTATTAAATGAAATATACATATTTTTAAAATCAGTTTTACATATTTTAAAACAATCTTGGCTTACCTACAATGCAGATTGTTATATAGTATTGATTGGTTTGAATTGAAGCCGAGAGTAAGGGAAAGGGGCAGTCTAGATAAATTGCCTTGTCACTGTGCTATTCAGTTTACATCTTTTCTAGCACACAATCCCTTAACATAAATATCCCTTCAAGTTTACCTTTATGATCAGTTGGAGCTTAGGATGTGCATGCATTGTGAACACTCTTATAGCACAACTATTCACAGCTGAGATCTTTACTATAATGAACATTTCAATGCTTGTCATATAATATCTGTCCAGGTCAATTAGTAGATTTTTTGTGCAAAGTCTGTCTGACAATAAAAGGTCATAACAAAGTATAATCTTATGTGCGGCATCCATTACAGCTTCCTTTCCAATCTCTGAGTTCCAGACTGTTATTTCTGAGACTGAGTTGTAATCTGAAAATGCATGGTTTTTCAGTGAAGTCAATAAAATATATGTGCAAGGGTTGCAAAGAAGTTATTAGATTTTGTGTACTCATTTACATACTAGAATTGCTAGTGCCACAGTGTCAGGATACATTTGGAATACATTCATATTCTTTCTAGGTTGCTTTCTAAAACACTAAAAATGAAAACATGTCACATATGCTGAATATGAATTATTCTTAGTTTTTTAAGCATAATTAAACTGACCCTTGTGGAATGCTCATATTAACTACGCCATAGCTAATGACTGTAATTCTTAGTAGTGTTTACTTATGTGCAAAATCAAGATGGCAAAAAACTTAGACCTTAGTACTTGTTGTAATGCTGATAGACTACTCATGGACATGCCGTGAGACAGGGTTGTCAGGAGGTCCAAGGTCAGATACCATGAGGTCTCGTAGTATAGAGGGGTAATAGAAAGCATAGTCGAGTAACAGTCTGGGGTCCAATGACAGGAGGGTACGACAAGGTAAAAGGATAAAACAAATGGATAGTCACGACAAATTCTGTGTCGGGCAACATGATATGGGAATTGGACACAGAGCAAAGCACACACATAACAGAGCAAAGCGAAAACTGACAATGTTCTGCTCATTGCTAGCCAGCTAAATAGCTAGCAAATAGTCAAGAATGGGAGGCACCTGGAACAATGAAGGCAGGTTATGCCCGATTGAGCAGCAATCAAAATGCTGACAGCCCAGCACGCCACAGCATCATATTGGATGACTGGGCTGTCACTCATAATACCGACAGCCCAGCACACTCCAGATCCTATAGGGTGGCTGAGCTTTCACTCACAGTGTTCCCTGGCCACAGTGAATGATGAAACCGTGACACTTGCGAATTCGGAAATCTAGTCACTTTCTAAAGTTGCGGTACCACTGTTGTAGTGTGATCATGCCTACACTATATGCATAATTTTTCCTTTGTATGCAATTTCGGCAATTTTTCCTGTTATGTCGAATGAGTCTGGTTTTATATAGTGCATGTTATTCAAATCATTGGGCTATTACATCACATGACCGACAATCAACATTTTTCTATGCGTTATTTATGTTCCATTGCCATGGGTGTATAAAATCCAGCCTCCTATAAGGCAGTATGATTTTACTTAAATTCATGAAAGAATGGGTCATTCTAAAGAATTCGCTATGTACAAGCATAGTACTCTGATAGGATTCAATCACTCCAACAAGTCAGTTTGTGATAATTCCTCCCTGCCAATATTCTATATATTAATCAATCAATTGTGAGTGGTATTATTTAAAAGTAGAAATGCATAGTAAACAGCAATTTGGTCACAAAGTGGATACTACGTGAAGTTACAGAAGGGGGTTGCTGAAACACAAAGGGCACAAAAGTTGCAAGCAGTAGTTATAATGACTTGCTTATATAGCACCATGATATTCCACAGTGTTTTAGAGATATTATCATTAGTGATGAGCGAGTGTGCTTGTTACTCGTGTTTTCCGAGCAGGCTTGGGTGTTCTCCGAGTATTTTGGGCATGCTCGTAGATTATGTTTGAGTCCCCGCAGCTGCATGATTTGTGGCTACTAGACAACCTGAATACATGTGGGGATTCCCTAACAAACAGGCAATCCCTGCATGTGTTCAGGCTGTCTAGCAGCCGCAAATCATGCAGTTGCGGGGACTCAAACATAATTTACAAGCATGCCCAAAATACTTGGAGAACACCAGAGCATGTTCTAAAACCTGACTAACGAGCACACTCGCTCATCACTAATTCTCATCACTGTCCCCAATGGGGCTCACAACCTACTTTCCATATTGGTGTGTCTTTTGAGTGTGTTAAGAAACCCACACAATCATGGGGAGAACAGAGAAACTACTTGCAGATATTTACCCTCGTGGGATTTGAACCCAGGACCCCAGTGATTCAAGTCTGCAGTGCTAACCACTCATCCACTTTGCTACCCTTAACGTATGAGTATTGGCTTTTTGCTCATCTGATTTCTTTAAGAATTGAAGCCTTATCAAAATGTCCAGACTTTCATCCACTTCGAGCTAACTGTGTGCTATTTTTACCTGAATTTCAAGAGATAAAAAGGTAAAAAGCATCCAGGGGACTCATAACTTTTCCTCAATTCAAATAATCATGTATGAATCTGGACATCTTCTGAATATCTGTCATGTGGATATAGTGACAGCGAGGGGCCAGAAGATCGCAGCCTCTGGTTTCAACAACTTGTTTCAGTGCAAGGGTTTATGTGTTCAGATGAAGTTCTTGGAGCTTTCCTATGTGGATTGTCTCAGTTTATAAGTGTCGGCCACTCCTCTCTGTTAAGTATGTGTAGAGGAAAAGACGGGCTGTGGGTGCTGACAAGGCACCAAGTCCAGAACTGCTGGGGCCAGGCCTACTGTTGCAGGGGACAAAGAAATTGAAGGCAGAAGGGACCCATGACCTGCCTTGAGGGGGTGTGGTGAGCCAGGACAGTATAAGGGGTTTTGCGTGGGAGAAGAGAGGTTGTTTCCGCTAGAGTGAAGTGATAGTAATGTCCAGCGGCGCGCCATGATAGGCGGCATGGCAGCATTACACGGCGAGTGCAGAAAGGTCTTGGAAACATTGCCAGGTGTGCAGAGTAGTGCACGCCAAGTGTGAGACTGCTGTGAAATAATGGCATGATGGTCTAGGGGGCTTAGCGTGTCAGACCAGTGACGGCGCGCTGCCGCCAGAAGAGAGAAGACTGACATATTAGGCAGGGAAGCCGGAGGACCTCAGCACCAGCCTCAGCTGGAAGCCAGCATTCAATGCATAGGAAGTGACAGGCCCCCAACATGCTAAATGAACTTGACTAACATATAAACTGCCGCCTTAAGTTGCTCCTTATTTTTCTAATCTCTAGCTGTAATCTGTTCATCCCCTGTTGCTCCCTGCCAGGAGATCTATCCCTGTAACTATTAAATCAAACAATTGTTTTCCAATCTTAACTCTTGCTCTGTGCCTCTGAGTCAATGCATCCAATTACCTGTGTTACATATGCTCACATCTGGCACTTATGAATTGCTAATGTTAATTCTTACTGCCTGGTTTGGAGCTGAAGGTGTACTTTGTGGTTGGAGTACTTGTTTGGAGATTTGTTCAGGAGATTGGTGCATGGAGTTTTGTTTGTGTTCACAGCCTCATCCTCACCTACTTGGTTTCTTCTTCCATTAACTCCCTGTGTGTGTTCCACTCTGCTGGATAGCAATGAGGCGTGCAGAGGAAATATCGGTGCTTTGGTGGTGTGCATGTGCCAGTGGCGTCATAAGCGAGGTGATCCCATCATTGGCAACAGGTGGTAGCAGTGACTTCAGCCTCAGCTCTCCAGCTTGGTGGAACAGGAAGCTACTTCACGACAGTGATGTCATGACTGTTCTGCGCAGATATATCCTCTGCACTCATCATTGCTATATGAATTATCAGTGATTTCCACCCTTTTGTCTATAAGGATAGTTACAATTATTGAGAGCGGTGTTGTGAGATATGGGAAAATTATATCTGATATAATTTTGATATCTGATGGAATTCCCTATCAGATACAGTTTGGCCAAAAATACTTGCTCCCATACTCAGGCCCAACTTTTGGCATTCCCCCAGTCCAAAAGGGAAGTCAAATGCACATCAAACAGTGGGACCTCATTATCCAGCGAAGGCACTTCCTTGGACAGAGCAAACCAAAGGCTTTTTTTAATTAGCTTGCAAAAAGGCTTTTAAAACTCTCCCCTGGGGGGCCAAAAGGCATAGACCCTGTGTCCCCCAGCACCAACTCTAGCAATTAGGGGTGTGAACTCTTGTGCAGTTGTCATCCAACTTGCTTCCATTGTTGGAATCAGGCTGATGCACAGTTAGTAGCACTGCAGATCCCAGGCTCAACAGCACAAGGCTCTGAGTTATTGAATCTAGAAAATTACCTAACATAAAATAATGCAATATCTCTGAACTGAGCGGAGCACATAATTGGAATCTGCATTCCTTTCTCCTTCAGCCTATACCTTGCAGTCACCTCTAGCTCTCTGCTTTATTGAGTTTTTATAAAGCATAGCTAACAAATTAAATATGATATCCATATTTGGTCTCCCTGCACAGATAACATTCAGCAGAACCCAATGGCACAGCCACCGTCCCATTTAGAGCTTCGAGTGGAAAGATATGGGCATCCACCTTTCTCGCTGAAAAACCATGCTCACAGATACGGGAGGAGAGAGGCTTCACAGGGGTTGGTGCAGCATGTGAAAGGGAGCAGCCTTGGGGAAAATAGGCAGCTCCTCATTTTGGACTCAGTTTTTCTACTGGTAGGAGGTGTTAGCTGACGTGGCCAGAAAATCACTTAACAAAGATTTTGACCCGTGATTCATCTGCACTTCCCTGTGGTCGCATGCTACATTACACGGTAATTATAATCTATCTGTATCCTACCCTTGTACTACACTCCTGACTGTATACTTGTATATTGCTCTTGTATATACAGCTCTGACAAAAATTAAAAAACCACCACAGGAAAACACTGACATGGGCAGCCCAATCTCCAGACCTGAACCCCACTGAAAACCTCTGGAATGTAAGCAAGAGGATGATGGATAGTCACAAGTCATCAAACAAAGAACTGCTTCAATTTTTGCGCCAGAAATAGTGTGAAAGACTGGTGAAAAGCTTGCCAATACGCATGAAAGCTGTGATTAAAAATCTTGGTTATTCCACAAAATATTGATTTCCGAACTCTTTCTGAGATAAAACATTAGTATTGTTGTTTTCTAAATGATTATGAACTTGTTTTCTTTGCATTATTTGAGGTCTGAAAGCTCTGGGTTTTTTTTTTTGCAATTTTGACCACTTCTCGTTTTCAGAAAAAAATGCAAAATGTATTGCTTGGAAATTTAGAGACATGTTGTCAGAAGTTTATAGAATAAATTAACAATTTACATTTTACTCAAAAATGTACCTATTATCAAGAGAAATATCAGACAAACTGAACATTTTGAAATGGTCTCTTAATTTTTGCCAGAGCTGTATATACCTGTATCTTTCTCATGCGCCTTTCGGTGATTAAATACAACATTAATCTTGGGTTGCTCTTTTTTTGATTAATCAATCCCCACGTCCGCACGCTCAGTTGGTTATTATACGCTACCCGGGGTTTGCATCTGACCCGATATAAGTCTATTGTCGGGCAGGGCTTATATCTAACGAGGAACTGGTGGCAGCATACCGTACTGTATGAACAAAGAATATCATACCGAAAAAGATCACCAAATAGAAACACAAAAATATCAGAAGTAACGGAGGGGCAACTCCTAAATCCAACAAACCTCAAAGGGATCACTCTTGGTATGCACAATAGGATGTACTAATATAAAAGGAAGAATCATGCCATCCCTGGTGGCCAAACATATTAAAAAAGTGCATGGAAAAATTCCTAATCGAAATTGGCTAACCACTACAGCATGGATCGATAGCTTCCAGATATACTCAATCTATTAGTCCTAAAGTGCCGCAAATAGTGTTCCCAACTGCAAAGTGCTTACCCATGTCGGGACTCAGTACCTTCCTTTCATCGCCTATTGTCGGACAGGGCTTATATCTAACGAGGAACTGGTGGCAGCATACCGTACTGTGTTAGTGAGGAACTCTGACAATGACGGCCAGGAGGTTTACATATACTGCTCTGGCAAAAATTAAGAAACCAATGCAAAATGTTCAGTTTGTCTGATTTTTCTCTTCATAGGTATATTTTTGAGTAAAATGTAAATAAACTTCTTACAACTTGTCTCCGAATTTCCAAGCAATACATTTTGTATTTTTTTCTGAAAAGGAGAAATGGTCAAAATAAAAAAAGCAATGCTTCCAGACCTCAAATAATGCAAAGAAAACAAGTTCATAATCATTAAGAAAGAACAATACTAATGTTTGAACTCAGTAAGAGTTCAGAAATCAATATTTTGTGGAATAACCATGATTTTTAATCACAGCTTTCATGCTATCCACCAGTCTTTCACATTGCTTTGGATGCAAAAATTTAAGCAGCTGTTCTTTGTTTGATGGCTTGTGACTGGGTTTTGATGTGGTGGTCTCTTAATTTTTGCCAGAGCTGTATATCCCCAGCCTGGACTGGTGACATATATCCCCACTCACTGGGAGCTCCTCAATAACTTGTACCTATGAGGGAAGCCTCTCTGGTGACTATTTGTCCTCGGTGAAGTTCCCTGACTAAACTAGGGTAAGTGGTGATGCCAGGGAGCCTATCACTGCTGGGTCATTCTTTCCCGTCCACAGAGGTGAGTGAAGTCAACACACCCCTTCCCCTGTATGATCTGTCTCAGGCATCCTCGGATTGGTTTATGTGCAATTTAAATAATCACGAGTCTTTCGATCTAAACAAGCCCATGAATGAAAATAGGCGGAACGTGTATTGGAGTGAGGGATATAGTGGACATCCAGGCTCCAGTGGCTCTTATTAGGT
Source organism: Ranitomeya variabilis (assembly GCF_051348905.1). Classification (NCBI taxonomy): domain Eukaryota; kingdom Metazoa; phylum Chordata; class Amphibia; order Anura; family Dendrobatidae; genus Ranitomeya; species Ranitomeya variabilis. The sequence goes on along the minus strand of NC_135237.1, from coordinate 299,936,622 downwards.
AAATCCTGACCGTATGAACGGTGATTCTTAGAATCTACATATGCTTGCATAATGATTTATTGGGTGTACCTACTCCCATTCTTTATTTACATAGTGTTAAATACTTAGCATCTTTTTGTATCTATATGTTAAGATGTGCACTGTCATAATTCACACTATGGTATATTAACCCTATGTGCTGAAATTAACTGCTAGTATGTGTTGTTTACTCATTACACTGTATTGTTCTATGGAGATTGTCTGTCTATTGACCTCTATATATATTTTGACTGGTTAGGGGATTTATATACAGGTGCATCTCACAAAATTAGAATATAATCAAAAAGTTAATTTATTTAATTTCTTCAATAGAAAATGTGCAACTCATATATTATATAGAGTCATTAAAAAAGAGTGATCTATTTCAAGTTTTTATTTCTGCTAATGTTGATGATTATGACTTACAGCCAATGAAAACTCAAAAGTCATTAGCTCAGTAAATTAGAATACTGTGTAAGATCAATCTGAAAAAAATGATTTAAAAATTTGAAATGTTGGCCTACTGAAGTCTATATTCTGTAAATGCACTCAATACTTGGTTGGGGCTCTTTTGGCATCAGTTACTACATCAATGCGGCATGGCATGGAGGTAATCAGTCTGTGGCACTGCTGAGGTGTTATGGAAGATCAGGTTGATTTGATAGCAGCATTCAGATCATCTGCATTGTGGGGTCTGGTGTGTCTCATCTTCTTCTTTACAAGACCCCATAGAGAACTATGGGGTTAAGGTCAAGCGAGTTTGCTCGCCAATCAAGCACAGTGATACTGTTGTTTGTAAACCAGGTAATGGTTCTTTTGTCAGTGTAGACAGGCGCTAAGTCCTTTTGGAGAAATAAATTTCCATCTTCTAAAAGCTAGTCAGCAGAGGGAAGCATGAAGTGCTCTAAAATTTCCTGTTAAACGGCTGTGCTGACTTTGGTCTTGATAAAAAACCAGATGACATGGCTCCCCAAACCATCACTGACTGTGGAAACTTCACATTAGACCTCAAGCAGCCTGGATTGTCTGTCTCTCCACTCTTCCTCCATACTCTAGGACTGTGATTTCCAAGATATAGTGTGAAGTATCCACAATCAGTGATGGTTTGGGGAACCATGTCATCTGTTGGTGTAGGTCCACTATGTTTTTATCAAGACCTGAAATTGGTCTTCTTGATTAATTAATAAAGAATGCTTCATATTATATTGTTGATATGCACTTCTTGACTTTGTGTCCTCATCCACGGTCTGTTTCATTTATGCAGTACAAAGTGTGACCTTCAGTAGAATATTTATTGGACTAAAATTTATTCTCAATCCATTAGCAGATGGTTACATGTCCGCACTTTGGCACCACAGACATGTTATAACATTACCCATTTCTGTCAAAACCCATTAACTCAAGCAATAAATAAGCAGCATAAATTATGTTAAAAACATCTTTATAAAATAATTTAAAATAATTAACATCTAGAAATGTTAACAGCTAATGAAAAAAAAATTGAATATCCAATCCTGTTCCCGGCTTCGTTACCACTCCACATCAGACGCCTTGGCTGTCCAATTTTAAGGAAAGTTATGCTCATGTGCACATAGAAAAAGATTAACCAGCTCACCCCAGCTAGGCGTCCCAGGAGGCATGGTTGTGCAAGGAACCACTTGTGGAAATGAAATAAGAAAATGATCCAGCTTCCAAGCTGTAGCTGTGTCTATACCCTTGATGGAATCTATTAATATTTTTGGATCCAGTAATTTTTTGCAAGCTGGATCATTTTAATTTTTCATTCTCATGTTGTCATGTCGGACGCTGTTCACACTAGGGTGTCCGACAGACAGCAGTAATTCCACTTACGTCCACTACACGCTCAGTGACATTGGCTAGATTTTATCCAGCTTTCTCGGGGTTAATCTAGCTGGTAATTAGATTGGAGGCTGGGTCACGCCCACGGCCTTTAAATAGTCGCGCTGGTCTTTGGGCGTCGCCGATTATAGCTTGTGCTTTATGCATAGTGATTCCGGTCTGGAGTGGCGGTCTTGTTGCAGGAATATCATATCTGGTGGTGTATTATCCTTTGTCATATCCCTCCTTCTTATATTTGTATTTGTTTTGCCCTGTGCACATTATAGTGTATTCCTGTGTGTCAGCGGCGTGGTGCGTTTTTCAGTTTTCCCTGTCTGTGCTTTCTGTGGGGATTGGTGTGTGGTCTCTTCACTGGGTGACAGGTGGTGGTTTCAGCTTAGGTCTGAAACAGGAGACAGGGTCAGGCCTGGCGGCCCAGACATGAACACCTTTAGTGTAACTTCTGGGAAAAGGACAGACAGGGTTTCCCTAGCCTGAGGGATATCGCAGGGGCCCGGGTAACCAGCCTTAGTCTACCCAGTACTCCCGTGACATTATAATCGGCCCAAAAAGAAAAAAAAAATAATATATTTTTTTTGTATGTCATGGATCCCATGACTTCCATAAACAGCCAGTTGAGGGCGCTGTTATGACCCCAATGGCAGAGGGTCTCAGAAATAATTTCTAAGTCTGCAAACACAAAAAACCAGCTCATAGGGCAGTGGTAACTGGGCTGACCATATATCTAATCCTAGCACCACAAATAACAGCAGCCGGGGAACGTTCCTACGTTGGTTCTGGACGTCTCGCGCCAGCCGGAGAACTAGCTAACCCTAGAAGGGGAAAGAAAGACCTTTCTTGCCTCCAGAGGAAAGACCCCCAAAAGTTGGATACAAGCCCCCAACAAATAATAACGGTGAGGTAAGAGGAAAAGACAAACATAAGAATGAGCTAGGTATTTAGCAAAGAGAGGCCCACTAGCTAATAGCAGAATATAGAAAGATAACTTATATGGTCAGCAAAAACCCTATCAAAAATATCCACACTGGAAATTCAAGAACCCCCGAACCGTCTAACGGCCCGGGGGGAGAACAGCAGCCCCCTAGAGCTACCAGCAAGATCAGGAATCACATTTAGTACAAGCTGGACAAAAATGAGAGCAAGCAAATAACCCAAAAAACAAAGAAGCAGGACTTAGCTTAATTTTGCACGAACCAGGACCAGCAGATAGGAGCAAACAGAATGTGTCTGAATACAACGATGCCAGGCACTGGACTAAGGTTCCAGGAGGTTTATATAGCAACACCCCTGAACTAACGACCCAGCTGGGTGCAAACTGAGGGAAGAAAATCCCAGAGTCATATCACTAGTAACCACAAGAGGGAGCCAAAAAGTCTAATTCACAACAGTACCCCCCCCTTAAGGAAGGGTCACCGAACCCTCACCAAGACCACCAGGGCGATCAGGATGAGCAGCGTGAAAGGCACGAACTAAATCGGCAGCATGCACATCAGAGGCAACCACCCAGGAATTATCCTCCTGACCATAGCCCTTCCACTTGACCAAATACTGAAGCCTCCGTCTGGAGAGACGAGAATCCAAGATCTTCTCAACCACGTACTCCAACTCGCCCTCAACCAACACCGGAGCAGGAGGCTCAGCAGAAGGAACCACAGGCACAATGTAGCGTCGCAACAAAGACCTATGGAACACGTTGTGAATGGCAAACGAAACCGGAAGATCCAAGCAAAAGGACACTGGATTAAGGACTTCCAATATCTTGTAAGGACCGATGAAGCGAGGCTTAAATTTAGGAGAGGAGACCTTCATAGGAACAAATCGAGAAGACAGCCACACCAAATCCCCAACACGAAGTCGGGGACCCACACCGCGGCGGCGGTTGGCAAAACGCTGAGCCTTCTCCTGTGACAATTTTAAGTTGTCCACCACATGATTCCAGATCTGCTGCAACCTATCCACCACAGAATCCACCCCAGGACAGTCAGAAGGCTCCACATGTCCTGAGGAAAAACGAGGATGGAAACCAGAGTTGCAGAAAAATGGCGAAACCAAAGTAGCGGAACTAGCCCGATTATTAAGGGCAAACTCAGCCAACGGCAAGAAGGTCACCCAATCATCCTGATCTGCCGAAACAAAACACCTCAAGTAAGCCTCCAGACTCTGATTAGTTCGCTCAGTTTGTCCATTAGTCTGAGGATGAAAGGCAGACGAGAACGACAAATCAATGCCCATCCTAGCACAAAAGGATCGCCAGAACCTGGAAACAAACTGGGATCCTCTGTCAGACACAATATTCTCAGGAATGCCGTGCAAACGAACCACATTCTGAAGGAACACAGGAACCAGATCGGAAGAGGAAGGCAGCTTAGGCAAAGGCACCAAATGGACCATTTTCGAAAAGCGATCACATACCACCCAGATGACAGACATACCCTGAGTCACCGGGAGATCAGAAATGAAATCCATGGAAATGTGTGTCCAAGGCCTCTTCGGGACAGGAAAGGGCAAGAGCAACCCGCTGGCATGAGAACAGCAAGGCTTAGCTCGAGCACAAGTCCCACAGGACTGCACAAATGACCGCACATCCCGTGACAAGGAAGGCCACCAAAAGGACCTAGCCACCAGATCTCTGGTGCCAAAAATTCCCGGATGACCTGCCAACACCGAGGAATGAACCTCGGAAATGACTCTGCTGGTCCACTTATCAGGAACAAACAGTCTGTCAGGTGGACAAGAGTCAGGTCTACCAGCCTGAAATCTCTGCAACACACGTCGCAAATCAGGAGAAATGGGTGACAAGATAACTCCCTCTTTAAGAATACCAACAGGTTCTGTGACTCCAGGAGAGTCAGGCACAAAGCTCCTTGAAAGAGCATCAGCCTTCACATTCTTTGAACCTGGTAAATACGAGACCACAAAGTCAAAACGGGAGAAAAACAATGACCAGCGGGCCTGTCTAGGATTCAGGCGTTTAGCAGACTCGAGATACATCAAATTTTTGTGATCAGTCAAGACCACCACACGATGCTTAGCACCCTCGAGCCAATGACGCCACTCCTCAAATGCCCACTTCATGGCCAGTAACTCCCGATTGCCAACATCATAATTCCGCTCAGCAGGCGAAAACTTCCTAGAGAAGAAAGCACATGGTCTCATTACCGAGCAACCAGGGCCTCTCTGTGACAAAACGGCCCCTGCCCCAATCTCAGAAGCATCCACTTCGACCTGAAAGGGAAGTGAGACATCAGGCTGGCACAAAACAGGTGCCGAAGTAAACCGGCACATCAACTCCTGGAACGCCTCCACGGCTGCAGGAGCCCAGTTAGCAACATCAGAACCTTTCTTGGTCATATCCGTCAAAGGTTTAACAACGCTAGAAAAATTAGAGATAAAACGACGGTAGAAGTTAGCAAAACCCAAGAACTTCTGAAGACTCTTAACTGACGTGGGTTGAGTCCACTCATGAATAGCTCGGAACTTGACTGGGTCCATCTCCACAGCAGAAGGGGAAAAAATAAACCCCAAAAAGGGAACCTTCTGTACTCCAAAGAGACACTTTGAGCCTTTAACAAACAAAGCATTCTCACGCAAAACCTGAAACACCATCCTGACCTGCTCCACATGTGAGTCCCAATCTTCAGAGAAAACCAGAATATCATCCAGATAAACAATCATAAATTTATCCAGATACTTCCGGAAAATATCATGCATAAAGGACTGAAACACTGAGGGAGCATTAGAGAGCCCAAAAGGCATCACCAAGTACTCAAAATGACCTTTGGGCGTATTAAATGCAGTCTTCCATTCATCTCCTTGCTTAATGCGCACAAGGTTGTACGCACCACGAAGATCTATCTTGGTGAACCACTTGGCACCTTTAATCCGGGCAAACAAGTCCGACAACAGAGGCAAAGGATACTGAAATTTTACAGTGATTTTATTCAGAAGCCGATAGTCAATACAAGGTCTCAAAGATCCGTCCTTCTTGGCCACAAAAAAGAATCCTGCACCAAGAGGGGAAGAGGATGGATGGATATGCCCCTTCTCCAGAGACTCCTTGATATACGAACGCATTGCGGCATGCTCAGGTACAGACAGATTAAATAATCTTCCCTTAGGAAATTTACTACCTGGAATCAAATCTATGGCGCAGTCACAGTCCCTATGAGGAGGCAGAGCACTGGATCTGGACTCGCTGAATACATCCTGATAATCAGACAAATACTCAGGAACTTCCGAAGGAGTAGAGGAAGCAATAGACACCGGCGGGGAATCAGCATGAATTCCCTGACAGCCCCAACTTGACACAGACATTGCCTTCCAATCCAAGACTGGATTGTGGGTCTGTAACCATGGCAGACCCAAAACGACCAAATCATGCATTTTATGCAGAACAAGAAAACGAATCACCTCCCGATGTTCAGGAGTCATGCACATGGTCACCTGCGTCCAAAACTGCGGTTTATTTTCCGCCAATGGCGTAGCATCAATACCTCTAAGAGGAATAGGATTTACTAACGGTTCAAGAACAAAACCACAGCGCTTGGCAAATGACAGATCCATAAGACTCAGGGCAGCACCTGAATCCACAAACGCCATAACAGGGTAAGAAGACAAAGAGCAAATTAAAGTCACAGACAAAATAAATTTAGGTTGCAAATTACCAATGGCGACAGGACTAACAACCCTTGTTAGGCGTTTAGAGCATGCTGATATAACATGTGTAGAATCACCACAGTAAAAACACAACCCATTCTGACGTCTATGATTTTTCCGCTCATTTCTAGTCTGAATTCTATCACATTGCATTAAATCAGGTGTTTGTTCAGACAATACCACCAGAGGATTAGCGGTTTTGCGCTCCCGCAAACGCCGGTCAATTTGAATAGCCAGTGCCATAGAATCATTCAGACTTGTAGGAATGGGGAAACCCACCATCACATTCTTAATGGCTTCAGAAAGGCCATTTCTGAAATTTGCGGCCAGAGCACACTCATTCCACTGAGTAAGCACGGACCATTTCCGAAATTTTTGGCAATACACTTCAACTTCATCCTGACCCTGAGAAATAGCCAGCAAGGCTTTTTCTGCCTGAATTTCAAGATTGGGTTCCTCGTAAAGCAATCCGAGCGCCAGAAAAAACGCATCAATATTTGCCAATGCCGGATCTCCTGGCGCTAGCGAGAAAGCCCAATCCTGTGGGTCGCCCCGTAAAAAAGAAATAACAATTTTAACTTGCTGAGCTGAATCTCCAGATGAACGGGGTCTCAGAGAAAGAAACAATTTACAATTATTCTTGAAATTCCTAAACCTAAATCGGTCTCCAGAAAACAATTCCGGAATAGGTATTTTAGGTTCAGACATAGGACTACTGGTAACAAAATCTTGTATGCCCTGCACACGAGCAGCCAGCTGGTCTACACTTGTAATCAAGGTCTGGACATTCATGTCTGCAGCAAGCACAAGCCACTCAAAGGTAAAGGGGAGGAAGAGAGGAAAGAGAAAAAAAAAAAAAAACTCAGAATTTCCTTTCTTATTATCCCACTTCTGCAATGCATTAAACATTCAATGTTGGCCTGGCATACTGTTATGACCCCAATGGCAGAGGGTCTCAGAAATAATTTCTAAGTCTGCAAACACAAAAAACCAGCTCATAGGGCAGTGGTAACTGGGCTGACCATATATCTAATCCTAGCACCACAAATAACAGCAGCCGGGGAACGTTCCTACGTTGGTTCTAGACGTCTCGCGCCAGCCGGAGAACTAGCTAACCCTAGAAGGGGAAAGAAAGACCTTTCTTGCCTCCAGAGGAAAGACCCCCAAAAGTTGGATACAAGCCCCCAACAAATAATAATGGTGAGGTAAGAGGAAAAGACAAACATAAGAATGAGCTAGGTATTTAGCAAAGAGAGGCCCACTAGCTAATAGCAGAATATAGAAAGATAACTTATATGGTCAGCAAAAACCCTATCAAAAATATCCACACTGGAAATTCAAGAACCCCCGAACCGTCTAACGGCCCGGGGGGAGAACACCAGCCCCCTAGAGCTACCAGCAAGATCAGGAATCACATTTAGTACAAGCTGGACAAAAATGAGAGCAAGCAAATAACCCAAAAAGCAAAGAAGCAGTACTTAGCTTAATTTTGCACGAACCAGGACCAGCAGATAGGAGCAAACAGAATGTGTCTGAATACAACGATGCCAGGCACTGGACTAAGGTTCCAGGAGTTTTATATAGCAACACCCCTGAACTAACGACCCAGCTGGGTGCAAACTGAGGGAAGAAAATCCCAGAGTCATATCACTAGTAACCACAAGAGGGAGCCAAAAAGTCTAATTCACAACAGGGCGCTGTTCTTACTGGTCACTGAATTGAAGGGGGCAGTTCAGCAACAGGGTCTTGTGGTATTGAATGTGCAAGTGGAAATTGCAGGTAGAGTTGCAGAGCCAAAAATCCCTTTATCTGAGAGGTTTGCTGGGGAACGCAGTAAATTTGTTGTTTTCCGTGAAGTTTGCAAATTGTATTTTCGTATGTGCCCGCTTTCCTCAGGTAATGAGGCTCAGCGTGTGGGCCTGGTATTGTCCTTACTGAACGGAGACCCCAGGCATGGGCGTTTTCATTACCTTCTGATTCAGCTGCATTTAACTCAGTAGAGAGTTTTTTTCTGCTCTTGGACTCATATATGATGATCCTGACAGATTGGCTCTAGCAGAATCTAAAATACGCGCTCTCTGCCAGGGGGAGCGAATGGAGGATTACTGTTCTGAATTTCGACGCTGGGCGGTGGACACACAATGGAATGACCTGGCGCTGTGGAGTCAGTTTGTATGTGGGGTTTCAAGAAGGGTTAAACAAGCCCTTCTGATGTATGAGACTCCTGCTTCTCTAGAGTCTGCCATGAGTCTTGTTGTCCGCATTGATCGCCGTTTGCATCAGGGGGCGCTAGAGACGCCGCCTATGGGGGAGGTTGTAGGTGCATGTGAGGTTGCTGCAGGTGAGCCCACGGAGTCTATGCAAATCGCAGGGGTGTCACGTCATCAAGCCCCCTCGCTCAGGAAGCAGGGACTCTGTTTTTGCTGTGGTAAAAAGGGGCATTCTATAAATGCTTGTCCTCTGTTTTCTAAAAAAGCGCAAGGGCGGAAAACTACTAAGCTCAGAGGGTGTGGAGGAGGCCAATCTGAGATTATGCATATCCTCCATGGTGGTCTCTCAACGTATGCTCCCTGCCAGAGTTATGGTCACTGGCAGAGAGCTGCCAATCACTGTTTTTGTGGATAGTGGGTCGGCCACTAATCTCATTGATGAGGAGTTTGCGCGCACGGCCGGGTTCACGGTCGAAAAATTGCCTCATCCTATCCGGGTGGTCACCATCAATGCTACCCCTCTCCCACAGGGGGAGATTACTGAGTTTGTGGCTGAGGTTAAACTCCACATTGGGGTCCTACATTCTGAGTAGGTTACATGTAGGGTGCTCAGTAACCTTCCTGCACAAATGGTTCTGGGTATTCCATGGTTATCTATGCACAACCCAGTTATTGACTGGAAAACTCAGGACATAATTCAGTGGAGCGGATTTTGCCAGAATTGCCTGGCCACATGTGTGTCCGCTGTGACTCCAAGCATTCCTGAGTCACTGCTGGATTTTGCGGATGTGTTCTCAGAGAATGGTTGCTCAGAATTGCCACCACATCGCCCCTATGACTGTACTATTAGGTTTAAACCAGGGGCTAAATTGCCGAAAGCAAGGATGTTCAACATCTCTGGTCCTGAGAGGCAAGCTTTAAAAGATTACATTGCTGAGAGTCTGAGCAAAGGGCACATCAGGCCTTCGTCCTCGCCGGTGGCAGCGGGGTTCTTCTTCATTAAAAAGAAAGATGGCGGACTACGCCCGTGTCTGGATTTCAGGGAGTTAAACCAGATTACGGTTTGTGATCCATACCCTATGCCACTGATACCTGATTTGTTCAACCAGGTGGCTGGTGCTAAGTGGTTTTCCAAGCTTGACCTCAGGGGGGCTTACAACCTCATAAGAGTCCGTCAAAGTGATGAGTGGAAGACGGCTTTTAATACTCCTGAGGGTCATTTTGAAAATTTGGTGATGCCATTTGGGTTGACAAACGCGCCTGCAGTTTTTCAACATTTCATAAATGATGTATTCTCACATGTTCTGGGGAAATTCGTTATTGTGTACCTAGATGACATTCTCATTTATTCATGCGACCGTGATTCTCATTTAGAGCATGTGAGGCAGGTGTTCCAGCTTCTCAGGGAAAATAAGCTCTATGCATAACTTGAGAAATGTGTATTTTCGGTTCAGGAGTTGCCTTTCTTGGGTTATATTGTGTCTGCTTCAGGGTTTAAAATGGACGCCGCTAAGGTGCAAGCAGTGCTGCATTGGGACCGGCCTGATAACCTAAAAGCACTCCAGCGGTTCCTTGGGTTTTCCAGCTATTATAGAAAGTTTATCAAAGATTTTTTTACCATTGCGAAACCTCTTACTGACATGACGAAAAAGGGTACCAATTTATATGTCTGGCCTCAGGCTGCTGTGCGCGCATTTGAATTTCTGAAGAACAGTTTTGATTCGGCCCCCATTCTGGTGCAACCGGACGTATCAAAACCATTTACCGTGGAAGTCGATGCTTCTGAGGTTGGAGTGGGGGCGGTGCTGTCACAAGGCTCATCCTTGGGCGAGTTGCGTCCTTGCGCCTACTTTTCCAAGAAGCTGTCGTCTGCCGAACGTAATTGCGATATCGGCAACAGGGAGTTGTTGGCTATCAAGTTGGCTTTTGAGGAATGGCGACACTTTTTGGAGGGGTCAGTCCATCAGGTTACAGTTATCACCGACCATAAAAATCTGCTGTATTTGGAGTCAGCCAAGCGTCTGTCCCCCAGGCAGGCTCGCTGGGCATTGTTTTTCACGCGGTTCAACTTTTTTGTTACGTACCAACCTGGGTCTAAGAACACTAAGGCGGATGCTTTGTCCAGGTGTTTTCCAGGGGGAGAACCTTGGGAAGATCCGGTACCCATCCTCCAAAAGGGTGTAGTGGTCTTGGCTCTCACGACCGAGGTTGAGGCTGAGATTGCCGAGGCTCAGGTGGAGGTACCACCAGAGCTTCCCATTAACAAATCGTTTGTACCGCTCCATCTTTGCCTAAAGGTTTTGGGTGAGCATCATGATGCTGTCCTGGCTGGCCATCCAGGGGTTAGGGGTACCTTGGAGTTGGTGTCACGTCGGCTTTGGTGGCCCAAAATCCAACAGGACATGGTCTCATACGTATCAGCATGTACCTCGTGCGCTAGGGCTAAGACGTCCCGCTCTCGTCCTGCTGGCACACTACATCCTCTCGGGGTACCCAGTAGACCATGGACGGAGATTTAAACGGATTTTATCACAGATTTGCCCTCCTCTGCTGGGAACACGGTCATTCTGGTGGTTGTTGATCGGCTCTCAAAGATGTCGCACTTTGTGTCTTTGCCTTCGTTGCCTAACGCTAAGACTCTGGCTCAGGTTTTTGTGCAGGAGGTGGCAGACTTCACGGGGTCCCGTCTGACATCGTGTCAGATAGGGGTACTCAGTTTGTGGCAAAATTTTGGAAAGCTTTATGCTCACGGCTGGGGATCAAGTTGTCGCATTCTTGTGCGTTTCATCCTCAGTCAAATGGTCAGACCGAGCGTATGAACCAGAATTTGGAGCAGTACTTACGCTGTTTTGTTTCTGACAATCAGGAGGAGTGGTCGACGTTCCTTCCTTTGGCTGAGTTTGCTATAAATAATCACCGTCAGGAATCGTCTGCGGAGTCCCCGTTCTTTTGTGTTTACGGGCTCCATCCTCAGTTTTGTACTCTGCGTCAGGGGGTTCTACTGGCGTCCTGGAGGAGGACCAGTTAGGAGCACAACTGGCATCCTTGTGGAGGAGAGTTAAACAGCGCTTGCTAAGCATAGGTGCAAGGTAAAAACGAGTGGCTGACAGCAAACGTGTGACAGGTCCGGACCTGAGTGTGGGTGACTGGGTGTGGTTGTCCACAAAAAACATAAAACTCAAGATTCCATCCTTGAAATTGGGTCCAAGGTTTATTGGTCCATTTAGGGTTGCCGCCATCATTAACCCGGTAGCCTACCGTTTGGCGCTCCCTGCAGTATATAAAATACATGTGTTCAACAGATCTTTAATAAAAAAGGTGGTGGGTTCTGTGGACACGGCGCCTATGCCACCTCCAGTTTTGGTGAATGGCAATTTGGAGTTTGAAGTCTCCAAGGTGGTTGACTCTCGTGTAGTGCACCGCACATTACAGTACCTGGTACACTGGCATGGTTATGGGCCGGAAGAGAGGTCCTGGGTACCTGCCTCGGACATACATGCGGACCGGCTGATCAGTATATTTCACCGCCATCATCCGGACAAGCCGGGTCTTATAAGTCGTTAGGGCCCTGGGGTCCCTCATAGAAGGCGGGGTACTGTCATGTCGGATGCTGTTCACACCAGGGCATCCTACAGACAGCAGTAATTCCACTTACGTCCACTACACGCTGAGTGGCGTCGGCTAGATTTTATCCAGCTTTCTTGGGGTTAATCTAGCTGGTAATCAGGTTGGAGGCTGGGTCACGCCCACGGCCTTTAAATAGTCGTGCTGGACTTTGGGCATCGCCGAATATAGCTTGTGCTTTATGCCTAGTGATTCCGGTCTGGAGTGGCGGTCTTGTTGCAGGAATATCATATCTGGTGGTGTATTATCCTTTGTCATATTCCTCCTTCTTATATTTATATTTGTTTTGCCCTGTGCACATTATAGTGTATTCCTGTGTGTCAGCGGCGTGGTGCGTTTTTCAGTTTTCCCTGTCTTTGCTTTCTGTGGGGATTGGTGTGTGGTCTCTTCACTGGGTGGCGGGTGGTGGTTTCAGCTTAGGGCTGAAACAGGAGACAGGGTCAGGCCTGGTGGCCCAGACATGCACACCTTTAGTGTAACTTCTGGGAAAGGGACAGACAGGGTTTCCCTAGCCTGAGGGATATTGCAGGGGCCCGGGTAACCAGCCTTAGTCTACCCAGTACTCCCGTGACACATGTCCATCCAGTGGATCCATTATGTCACAGTTGATACTATCTATAACTAACCTCACATATGAAAAGAGACAATGTGTCACTTAGCTGGTTGCAGCAGTTGTGACACAGAGTTTTTAGATGTAACATGTAGCAGGGCCCAGAAAGCTAAACCCTCCCATGCCAGTTTTCTGCATACATTGCCAACAGCAACTTTTCAGAGGAGGGGGATGTCGGACCATGGCTCACGTGTAATGTGGTCTGAGGAGTGATAACCTCTTGGTGATCAAACCTTCATTGCATGGAAACCTCAGCACTCATCCTAATAAATGACACATCTATGAATTTTGTGTCTCAGCTGCTACATTATGCTGTCCTCGTATTAAAGAGCAAAAACCTGCTGACAGATTCCCTTTAAATTTGCCATTGCTCATGATCAAGTTTGTGTGTGAAGTTTATCAATCGTCCATGTTCCTGCTTACCATTGCTCTGGAGCCTCTCCCATTATTAGCAATTTTAGATCTTGTTAATCTCACAGACACTGATTGGCTGCAGGGTGCATTTTAACTTTACAATGTCATGTAAATCCAGCAGATTTGGCTCTAATATTGCTGGAACAATGCTGGCCGCCGTGCTCATGTGGAATAATAATGTCACACAAGCCCTGGAGCTGACATCACCGTAACAACACTGGTGCAAGAAGTAAGCATCTGTAATTTTATTTTACAAGCGAGAATACTTCATTTAAAAAAGGATTGTCCAGGTAGTGGGAAAAAAATGATAAAATTGCTATTTTCTATGCTGCTTTTCCACATATACATTCATGATCAACTGTGTTTCTGCTGACCACCACTCCTGGTGCATCTCCAGTGTGGCTCTGTTGCTTTTACAAGAAAAACCCTAGATCAATATTGGCAATTTTGTGCTCTATACACCTATGCTTAGACACTATGGGTCTTACATGCAATAATTGCCCTTTTTTTCTCCTTATAATAAATACACTTTCTGCATATGCATATATTCTATCTTTGTATTTGTTTTCAATCATGTTTTGGGGTCCATCTTCCCACATCATTTATGTGGTCCTATTATTATCCATACTTGAATATGCCCCAAACCTTCATTCATTTTTTGATTACCAACACTGCAGATTCCAAAACGGGGGTACCAGCCTATATATTCTACAGACTTTTGTTTGTACAGCTGGTATCTAGGGTTCCACCGTATCAATAACTTTCATACCAGGGGTATTGGTCTCCTTTATTTCCCAATATGGCCCTGACAATAACCTGTCAGTGGCAAACACAGGAGTTCTGACTGCATTTTTTTTCTCCACAAGCTGACATTTCTGCTTGGACCCTGTGACTGGCCTTACCTGCACACTGGTTCCGAATTTTGCCTGATTATTGACCTTTATAGTCTCTGACTGACTGACACACCCCCACACTTCCCCTGACGAAGCTGCCTGTGCAGCGATATGTGTGGGGTCTCTTCCACCTCTCCCTGGTCCCGGGACTGCTTTCCCCTCATTATGGACATTCTTGACTTTTTGGCTTGATCCTCTGACTGCTTGACATAGGTGATATACAATATTTCCCTACAACTCTTATTAGTGCTTTCACCTTAATGATTCTTTAGTTACTTTATTACAATTTTGCCTATAGGCTACCACCCCTTCACTCATAGGCTATCATACTGGGGCTGTTTATCACCTTGCCCTTATATACATATGCAACATATACATATATTGCATGCATGTCTCCATGTCCTAACAGTTCATGGTCGTTTTGTTGGGCCCAACTATTCACATGTGCTTGTTTACCGTCTTTGGGGATGCCCACTTTCGGTCTTATATGCTATTTTTTACTTTGCAAATTATACGGCTTTCAAATTTTGATTGCACTATAATATTTTGCATATTGATTATTGCCCATTGATATTTGCCTTGTTATGCCAGAGTTATATAAAAGGGGACAGTCCCATTTATTGTCTATTTATATTATAGTCTTTATTGAATTTTCTATGGATTAATCCCAGGGATATGGCTGTGCTGTTTTTGTATTGTTTGTAATCATTTTTGGGTGTTTCTGTATGTCACGGAGTTAATAAATTTATACCTTTTTGCAACAAATATTTTTTTTGGAGTGCACCATTTCCATGCATTGACCTTTCTCTTTTTTTCTGGCACATTTCCCTTCATGCATGGTGCTGCACCCATCTATAGGTCATTTACGCCTATTTGTGTAGTGCACCCTATACCTTTTGTAGTCCCCTTACATGCAACAATGTCTTGCTGCAGTGATGACTCATATCCCATTATGGCTGCCATGATTATTCCTTAACCTCTTTCTTGCAGTATATTTATGCCAGCATAAAGAAAATATAGCTACCAGCTGCACTTCACTCCATCAATTCTCGTTGGCAGCCATGATGAATACACTGCAAGAACCTACTTAAAACCAAAATTTGCTAACACCTGTAAATCACCAAAAAATATTACAGAACTCACAAGTTAGAGTAGCCACAGATGTTCTGTAGTAACCCTTTTCCCACATAAGATGTGCTAAGAGCCTGTTTACCATCCATGGCATAGCTTAACCCCTTAATGACCGCCGATACGCCTTTTAACGGCGGCCGCTAAGGGTACTTAAACCACAGCGCCATTAATTAACGGCGCTGTGGAAAAAGTGAATAGCGCCCCGCAGAGTCGGATTTTCTCTGGGGTCTCGGTTGCCGGGGGTAGCCGAGACCCCAGAGAACATGATTCGGGGGTTTTTTACCAACCCCCGAGTTGCGATCGCCAGTAATTAACCGTTTACCGGCGGTCGCAACATCGGAGGACAGAGAAATGTGTTCCCCGATAGCCCCCGATAGCCCCCCAATACTCACCTACCTCCCCCGGTGCTCCTCGTGGCTCCCGATGGGCGCCGCCATCTTTTTCAGGGGAAATAATGGCGGGCGCATGCGCAGTGCGCCCGCCGCCCGGCACCCGGATGTTCTTTGGGGTCTCGGCTGCCGGGGGTAGCCGAGACCCCAAAGAACATGATCGGGGTCGGTTTTTACCGACCCCTGTTTTGCGATCGCCGGTATTTAACTGTTTACCGGCGACCGCAAAAAAAAAAAAAGCGATGTCATTCTCTGTCCTCTGATGTGATCGCACATCAGAGGACAGAGAAATAGGGGGATTCGGGGACCCTGTTATACTTACCGGTGTCCCTGGGTCCTCCTGCTTCTTCTGCTGGCCGCCGGCTTCTTGCTCCGGTAAGAAAATGGCGGGCGCATGCGCAATGCGCCCGCCATGATCTGCCGGCCGGCAGAAGAAAGTTCTTCCTCTTTTTTTATTTTGGTCACTGTGAGATGCTATCACAGTGATCAAAATTAAAAAAATAGTAAATAACCCCCCCTTTATCACCCCCTTAGTAAGAAAAAAATAATAAAATAAAAAAAATGTATGAATTTCTATTTTCCAAATAGGGGTAGGGTTAGGGTTAGGGTTAGGGTTAGGGCTAGAGTTAGGGGTAGGGTTAGGGGTAGGGTTAGGGTTAGGGGTAGGGTTAGGATATGTGCACACATAGAATGGTTCTCTGCAGATTTTCCACAGCGGATTTGATAAATCTGCAGGACCAAAACGCTGCGTTTTTCCTGCGGATTTATCGCGGATGTACTGCGGTTTTTGTGCGGATTCCACTGCGGTTTTACACCTGCGGTTTTCTATTATGGAGCAGGTGTAAAACCGCTGCGGAATCAGCAGAAAGAATTGACATGCTGCGGAATGTAAACCGCTGCGTTTCCGTGTGGTTTTTTCCACAGCATGGGCACAGCGTTTTATGGTTCCCATAGGTTTACATTGTACTGTAAACTCATGGGAAACTGCTGCGGACCCACAGCTGCGGAAATGCTGCGGATCCACAGCAAAATCCGCAACATGTGCACATAGCCTTAGGGTTAGGGTTAGGGCTTGGGTTAGGGTTAGAGCTAGGATTAGGGTTAGAGCTAGGGTTAGGGCTAGGGTTGGGGCTAAAGTTAGGGTTAGGGTTGGGGCTAGGTTTACGGCTAAAGTTAGGGTTTGGGCTAAAGTTAGGGTTAGGGCTAGGGTTGGGGCTAAAGTTAGGGTTAGAGTAGGGATTAGGATTTGGATTAGGGTTGGCATTAGAGTTACATTTGGGATTAGGGTTAGGTTTGGGATTAGGGTTAAGGCTAGGGTTGGGATTAAGAATAGGGGTGTATTGGGATTAGGGTTAAGTTTTGAGGTTAGGGTTGAGATTAGGATTAGGGGGGTGTTGGGTTTAGGGTTTTGATTAGGGTTATGGTTAGCTTTGGGATTAGGGATAGGGGTGTTTTGGAGGTTAGGGTTGTGATTAGGATTATGGATCGGGTTGGGATTAGGGTTAGGGGTGTGTTGGGGTTAGGGTTGGAGTTAGAATTGGGGGGTTTCCACTGTTTAGGTACATCAGGGGGTCTCTAAACGCCACAGCCAATTTTGTGCTCAAAAAGTAAAATGGTGCTCCCTACCTTCTGAGCTCTGCCGTGCGCCCAAACAGTGGTTTACCCCCACATATGGGGCATCAGCATAGTCGGGATAAATTGGACAACAACTTTTGGGGTCCAATTTCTCCTGATACCCTTGTGAAAATAAAAACTTGGGGGCTAAAAATATTTTTTTGTGGAAAAAAAAATATTTTTTAATTTCACGACTCTGCATTATAAACTTCTGTGAAGCACTTGGGCATTCAAAGTTCTCACCACACATCTAGATAAGTTCCTTGGGGGGTCTAGTTTCCAAAATGGGGTCACTTCTGGGGGTCTCTACTGTTTAGGTATATCTGGGGCTCTGCAAATGCAACATAACGCCCGCAGACCATTCTATCAAAGTCTGCATTCCAAAACGGCACTCCTTCCCTTCCGAGCTCAGCCATGCACCTAAACAGTGGTCCCCCCCACACATGGGGTATCAGTGTTCTCAGGACAAATTGGACAACAACTTTTGGGGTCCAATTTCTCTTGTTACCTTTGTGAAAATAAAAATTGGGGGGCTAAAAAAATCTTTTTTGTGAAAAAAATATTTTTTTTTGTTTTCACGACTCTGTATTATAAACTTCTGTGAAGCACTTGGGCATTCAAAGTTCTCACACCACATCTAGATAAGCTCTTTGGGGGGTCTAGTTTCCAAAATGGAGTCACTTGTGGGGGGTTTCTACTGTTTAGGTACATCAGGATCTCTGCAAATGCAACATGACACCTGCAGACCATCCCATCAAAGTCTGCATTCCAAGCGGCGCTCCTTCCCTTCTGAGCCCCGTTGGGTGCCCAAACAGTGCCCTCCCCCACATATGGGGTATCAGCGTACTCAGGACAAACTGGTCAACAGATTTACAGATTTTGTGGTCCAATGTCTCCTGTTACCCTTGATAAAATAAAAAATTGCAGGCTAAAAAATCAGGATTTTTTATTTTCACGGCTCTACGTTATAAACGTCCGTGAAGCACCTGGGGGTTTAAAGTGCTCACCACACATCTAGATAAGTTCCTTAAGGGGTCTAGTTTCCAAAATGGTGTCATTTTTGGGGGGTTTCCACTGTTTAGGCACATCAGGGGCTCTCCAAACGCGACATGGCATCCGATCTCAATTCCAGCCAATTCTACATTGAAAAAGTAAAACGGCACTCCTTCTCTTCCAAGCTCTTCAGTGCGCCCAAACAGTGGTTTACCCCCACATATGGGGTATCAACGTACTCAGGAGAGGTTGCACAACAACATTTGTTGTCTAATTTGTCCAGTTACCCTTGTGAAAATAAAAATTTGGGGGCAAAAAGATCATTTTTGTAGAAAAAATGCGACTTTTTTATTTTCACGGCTCTACGTTATAAACGTCCGGGAAGCACCTGGGGGTTTAAAGTGCTCACCACACATCTAGATAAGTTCCTTAAGGGGTCTAGTTTCCAAAATGGTGTCATTTGTGGGGGATTTCCACTGTTTAGGCACATCAGTGGCTCTCCAAACGCGACATGGCATCCGATCTCAATTCCAGCTAATTCTACATTGAAAAAGTAAAACGGCGCTCCTTCTCTTCCAAGCTCTGCAGTGAGCCCAAACAGTGGTTTACCCCCACATATGGGGTATCAACATACTCAGGAGAAATTGCACAACAACTTTTGTGGTCTAATTTCTCCTGTTACCCTTGTGAAAATAAGAATTTGTGGGCAAAAATATCATTTTTGTGTAAACAAATGCGATTTTTTATTTTCACGGCTCTACGTTATAAACTTCTGTGAAGCACTTGGGGGCTCAAAGTGCTCACCACACATCTAGTTAAGTTCCTTAAGGGGTCTAGTTTCCAAAATGGTGTCATTTGTGGAGCGTTTCCACTGTTTAGGCACATCAGGGGCTCTCCAAAAGTGACATGGCATCCGATCTCAATTCCAGCCAATTCTGCATTGAAAAAGTCAAACGGCGCTCCTTCTCTTCCAAGCTCTGCGGTGCGCCCAAACAGTGGTTTACCCCCACATATGGGGTATCAGCGTATTCAGGAGAAATTACACAACAAAATGTATGGTTAAATTTCTGTTTTTACACTTGTGAAAATAAAAAAATATGGTTCTGAATTAAAGTGTTTGCAAAAAAAGTTAAATGTTCATTTTTTCCTTCCACATTGTTTGAGTTCCTGTGAAGCACGTAAAGGGTTAATAAACTTCTTGAATGTGGTTTTAAGTACCTTGAGGGGTGCAGTTTTTAGAATGGTGTCACACTTGGTTATTTTCTATCATATAGACCCCTCAAAATGACTTCAAATGTGATGTGGTCCCTAAAAAAAAAATGGTGTTGTAAAAATGAGAAATTGCTGGTCAAATTTTAACCCTTATAACTCCCTAACAAAAAAAAAATTTGCTTCCAAAATTGTGCTGATGTAAAGTAGACATGTCGGAAATGTTATTTATTAACTATTTTGTGTGACATATCTCTCTGATTTAAGGGCATAAAAATACAAATTTGAAAATTGCAAAATTTAAAAAATTTTCACCATATTTCCATTTTTTTCATAAATAATCGCAAGTAATATCGAAGAAATGTTACCACTAGCATGAAGTACAACATGTCACGAAAAAAGAATCTCAGAATCAGCAGGATCCGTTAAAGCGTTCCAGAGTTATAACCTCATAAAGTGACAGTGGTCAGAATTGTAAAAATTGGCTCGGTCATTAAGTACCAAATTGGCTCTGTCACTAAGGGGTTAATATATTGAGAAGGACAATTTTCCTTATTGGTTGCCTGGAATTTGAGATCATCAATACTTTTCTTTCTATAAATCTTCTCGAGACTCATCTGCAGAAGGAATTGACCTGTTAAGTCACCTGTTTCAGTGTGCTTCTTTGGTAGTGCTCACACATCTGAGCCATGAGCCACGCTGCCAGTGCTATTTTCCCAAACCCACTTCAATTTCACGTCTTTACAACCCATATGCCAGCTTCCCTTATGTTTCCTCACTGGGATTATCACCTGCTTATTGCTCCTATTTAAAGTGTATACTGCAGACTCCTAATTCAGTCAGTATTTACCTGTGATTGAATGTGTTCTGCTATCGGTGGTTAAATCCATGCACACATGTTTATTCCAGAACAAGCAAAAACACACAGTACGATGACATAAAATGGTGTTTTTTTATTTTTTCCTTTGTAAAATACTCAAATCCGTGTTTAATTTATGCAGATTAGATAACAGAACAAGTAGTAAAAGATGACTTAAAAGCTTTTTTCTCATAGATTAATGGACTCTGTTTTATGTTTTCAGCTTGATGTTTCATGTATTGATTGCATTTCCGTAAATCAAACTTTATTTTGCTAATTTTTAAAATTGGTGTTTTCATATCTTAGTAAACACAGACTTCAACAGTTTACTAAATATTAACTTTTACTGATGATGAGGATGATGATTAATGTTAAATTGTGTCATTATTTTTTTTAGAAGTATATGGAATTTACCGTTCATTTAGCTCATTGAGAAGAAAAAATAATTTAATCCAAAAATTAATCCAGAATTTATGTAACCAAAAATTCATCCACATTTTGTGATTAAAATATATTTCCAAAACACATTGGCAGGATGAATTGCAGCACTCACCAATATATTAAAATTTAGCAGACTTTTTTCCAAACACATAAAAGTACAGCGTGGAGGCATCTGAAATTCTAAGAGTGAACGGACAACAACAATTTCATTCCTGATGACTGTTTCTTCCTGGTCAATTCTAAACTTATCCATATATATAATTGTCTAAGGGTTTTTCTGTCTGTCTGTCTGTCTGTCCTGGAAATCCCGCGTCTCTGATTGGTCGAGGCCGCCGGGCCTCGACCAATCAGCGACGGGCACAGCATGGCGACGATGATGTCATAAAGGTTGCCTCGACCAATCAGCGACGGGCACAGTCTGCCGCGAATTCACCTCGACCAATCAGCGACGGGCACAGTATCGACGTAGATGTCATAATGGTTGCCATGGTGACGATGATGTCATAAAGGTTGCCTCGACCAATCAGCGATGGGCACAGTCTGCCGCGAATTCTGGAATCATCATTGTCCATATACTACGTGGACATGCATATTCTAGAATACCCGATGCGTTAGAATCGGGCCACAGTCTAGTTTGAAAATAATTTTTAAATGAATGCAGAATGTCAGTAATTAACAATTCATCCAAACTTTGTGATACACATATAATTCCTTTCACACTCTCTCAGTTATTTAAGCCATTGTAATATCTGACTTCTGAGTAAGCAGTGTATTTGGCCATATTCACAAATTTTTATTTGTTAGGCCAAATACAGATTTTTTTTATGCAGATGGTACTTGGAAGTTTGTAAAGCATTCAGAATTTTTCATACAGTGGGTACGGAAAGTATTCAGACCCCTTTAAATTTTTCACTCTTTGTTTCATTGCAGCCATTTAGTTAATTCAAAAAAGTTCATTTTTTTTCTTATTAACCCCTTCATGACAGAGCATTTTTGGTTTTGCGTTTTCATTTTTGCTCCCCTCCTTCCCAGAGCCATAACTTTTTTACTTTTCCATCAATATGGCCATGTGAGGGCTTATTTTTTGCGGGACAATTTGTAATTTTGAATGACATCATTGGTTTTAGCATCTCATGTATGCGAAAACTAGAAAAAATTTCCAAGTGCGTTGAAATTGCAAAAAAAGTGCAATTCCACACTTGTTTTTTGTCTGGCTTTTTTGCTAGGTTCACTAAATGCTAAAGCTCACCTGCCATTATGATTCTCCAGTTCATTTTGATTCATAGACACCAAACATTTTTGGTTCTTTTTTATCTAAGTGGTGAAAAAAAAATTCCAAAATTTGATTTAAAAAAAAAAAAATGCAATTTTACAAGACACGTAGCGACTCCATTTTTCGAGATCTTGGGTTGGGTGAGGTCTTGTTTTTTTGAGTGCCGAGCTGACATTTTTAACGATACCCTTTTTGTACAGATATGATCTTTTGATCGCCCGTTATTGCATTTTAATGCAATATTGCAGCTGCCAAAAAAACCATAATTCTGGCATTTAATTTTTTTTTCTCGCTGCTCTGTTTACCGATCAGGCTAATCATTTTTTTTATTGATAGATTGGGCGATTCTGAAAGCAGCGATACCAAATATGCGTAGGTTTGATTTTTTTTATTGTTTTATTTTGAATGGGGCAAAAGGGGGATAATTTAAACTTTTATATATTTTTTATTTTTTAAATATTTTTAATCCTTTTTTTTTACTTTTGGCATGCTTCAATAGCCATAAGCTGCCACAACTCGATTGGCTCTGATACATAGATGCGATGCTCATATCACCTCTATGTAATAACATTACTGCATTGCTATGAGCGCCGACCACAGGGTTGTCATGCCGATCCATGACAGGACGGAAGCACTTGTTAAATGCTGCTGTCAGAGTTTGACAGTGGCATTTAACTAGTTAATAGGCGTGGGTGGATCTCGATTCCACCCGCACCTATTGCGGGCACATGTCAGCTGTTGAAAACAGCTGACAAGTCACGGTTTTGAGGTGGGCTCACCGCTGGAGCCCACCTCAAAGCGGGGCTTCTGACGTCAGACGTACTATCCAGTCTTTTGCCTAATGGTCATGAATTAAGGATATGCAGCTTTGTGACATCAATAAAAGCATTTGTTGGCTCTCCATTAATTGTATTTTTATACAGCGTTCTACCAGATTTATTAGACTACATTTTACCTTGCATATAATGTCAGAACACACCTAAAAACACAATTAATATAATTGGGGCCTGGTCACATATCAAGCATACTACCAATATAATTGACCAAAATACCAAGTAGACACTAAAAATAATTTTTATTGAAACATATATAAGAAAAGTAAAGACATGTAAAATAATGAGGTGGCAAACAGTGGGGTTGAAGAAGGGAGCATTTGAACACACACACACACATATATATATATATATATATATATATATATATATATATATATATATATATATACTGTATATATATATATATATATATATATATATATATATATATATATATATATATATATATATCTGCAGTTACACAAAAGTATATCATATGTCCATGTGAAGCCTATAGTGACATCCAGCTGAATAAGAAAGTGTAAAGAGAAAAAATAATAGTAATAATAATAATAAATAATAATGCCACAGTGGGAATGGTCAAATACAAATTAAACAGCAAGGAAATCTCCTTCACACTCCTCCACAAGCATATATCCTTGACTTCAGCCTCACTGTTTGCTGCCTCATATTAGACATATTTTTACATTTCTTATATAAGTTTCATCAAAGTATTTTTTGTTGTCTACTTGGTCCTTACAAATAATGTGCTGAGTGCACTATTTATTTATTATTTGCACATTTGAAAGAAAATGTAAATGCCTAAAAAATATGTGAGCCTCTTCCTTAGCCATAAATCACAGATGTAGAAGTGATCTTTTCCAAAACATGTAAGCAACTAACTTATCACAAATGAGAAACAATCTCACTCTATTTTTTATTTGCTACAAAAAAGTAACTTTGTTCAACAATACAAACCATAAATTTAAGGTTTGTTCCCACAATGGGTTTAGGTGAGCTTTTGATGCACAAAAATTGCACCAAATTCTGTGGTGTAAGGCCCTCATTTGTTTAAATGTGCACACTCCTGGTTGGGTGTCCATCTGCTCGATTTGGTGCAGTGGAAGACCTGTCGGTCCCTATTATACTATTTCTACTGTGATGAAATTGATGCCACTTTGGTGGTGTCTGCCAATAACTTTTGGAAATGTGAACACTTCTGGTTACGTCTCCTTCATGCGTGTTTCCTGTAGCAATAGACCTCTGAGACCATAAGGCCTCCACTTCCTTGTACTTAACTACCTGTGTTACTATCCTTACATTTTTCTGAGAATGGTTTTCGAGTACACAATATGGTAAAACCAATGTTGTCATTCAAAATTACAACTCGTCTCAAAAGACAAGCCCTCATATGGAAAAGTAAAAAAGTTATGGCTCTTGAAAGAAGGGAAGTCCAATAATAAAACAGAACACAGCACTCTGTAGAATGTGGGTGTCGGTACTCAAGTAGGGTATCCCACCCTTAATAGCAAATATCAAAAACAACTTGGCACTCAATCATGAAGAGATGCAGATTTAATTTGCTTTTGTGTCCAGACATAGAACCAATGATTTTGTTGTTTTAAATGTTTTCAGTCCCAAAGTTGGACCTTCTTCAGAACAGTTCAATGTTATCTGGAATATTGGAATATTAGGTATAGTCTGAAGGGAATTGCCCTTGCAATTATATTATTCCCACTTCTGTGTGCAGTATAATGACCCGGGGTTGATGGCGTGCTTCCCCAGGCGACATAGAACACCGCCAGCGCTGGAACTCTACAGCGAGTGCTGACCACCATACTACCCAGCAACGCAACACGCTATCAACCCCGGGTCATTATACTGTAGACGGAAGTGGGAATAATATAATCGCAAGGGCAATTCCCTTCAGACTATACATAATATTCCAATATTCCAGATAACATTGAACTGTTCTGTAGAAGGTCCAACTTTGGGACCGAAAACGTTTAAAACAACAAAATTATTGGTTCTATGTCTGGACACAAAAGCAAATTAAATCTGCATCTCTTCATGATTGAGTGCCGAGTTATTTTTGATATCTTGAAAGAAGGGGAGAGAAAAACAGAAACACAAAATCGAAAAAGGGCTCCATCATGTAGATGTTAAAGGATGGCATTTATGCTAATCAAAATTAGTTGTCCTGTAAACTTTAGGCTTTTATCTAATGAGACATTTGTGCACAGAAAAAATTGCTGCAGAAGATTGAACATTGACTTTTGTTCATTTTTATTCTTGTTTAGTGTTTAAAGTCTACAAAATCTAGCTTCAGTTCTGAGAAATATATCAGTTTTACTGTTTCCTTCTTTCTCTAATGCTATGTTGTGTTAATTAGTGTATGAATTATTTAATTCTAGAAATATTGTTAGAAATAGATGTTTTCATTGACACTCAACAAAAAGTTCCCACATTTATTTTGCAGAAATCTGGCATCAAATGAAAGGATTATTAAAGCAGAACTGTTGAAGCCAGATTTAACTTTGAGTGCAGACTGAGACTTTGACTCTAAACTGTGCCCATTGATTAGAGGAAGCCAAGAAAATGCTGAGCCAAGGCAATGATTCATTTTTATAACTCCAGCAGCAAGACAAAATATGAGTATGTTATACTCATTGTGGCTTTGAAAAAAACTTCACAGTTGGCTTAGCTGATACAAAAGCTATCATCACTAAATGTTTTTTTCCGTTTGAAATATATTTTTGCTCTTTTAGGTAATATAACAATTTGTTTACTAAATGTTTTGCTCTTTTTGGATTATCATTCTTCTTCCTCATTTACAATATATTCTTTTGAAATATACATTTTGAGTTAAAGTTGTAAATTGGATATTGTCATAACCATATTGATTAATGATTTAAGAGTATGCTCTGACAAAAATATCAGGAACACACCAGATTTTCAACGTTGGTACAAAATGATTTAAAGGAGCATACATTTCATAGACATTTCAATGCCACAGTAGGAAATCAAACCAACAACCAAAAGTACAGTAATATAAAAATAGTTGGAACAATTGTATGCAAAGAGAAAGAGATATTGGTGAGCACAAATGCATGTCACAACAGGCAAAGATTTTTAGAGATGAAAGTGGAAACGTTGAAAGCATTTTCTATGTATACCTGTAGATAGAACAAGGCTGAATAGAAGAAAATAAAAATGTGAAACTATATATTGCTTTGATAACGTGTAAGTAATAATGTTAGAATTTGTGAGGCATTATTATGCCATTGAAGACATTTTGAAAGATTTAATGTTGATACCCCCTAAATATATATCATGGTAAAAATAACACCTATTTTGGTATTTCTCTATTTTACCACACTATATGGACAAAAGTATTATGACACATCTCTTAATCATTGAAATTTATTTTTAATTCACTCAGATCACCATAGGAGCAAAATAACCTCATATTCTACCTTGTCAAACATTTATTAAAGAATTATTCTAAATTCTAATATTGAATATTAGTAATTTTAAAAACCTCACTGAATCCATGGTTGAGTGAATCTGGCATTGAAAAACTTGACTGGCCCTAAAAGAGCACTGACTTCAAAATAATTGAATTCCTTTGGGATGAACTAAAATAGAGATTGCAAGCCAGGCCCTTTTTTTCTTCAGTGTTTAATCTCACAAATGAGCTCTTAGATGAAAGGACAAAAATTCCAACAAACACACTACACAATGTTATTGAAAGTGTTTTCAGAAGAATGGAAGCTGTTATAGCTGTAAAAGAAGGAAGAGCGGCTACTCCGTATTAATGCCTATGAATTTAGAATGAGATATCATAAAGCAGGGGTGCTAAACTCATATCCACTGAGAGTTACATCATAATTATGGTTGGTTGTAATTGTAAAGGCTCATAAAGATGTCTGTGCAATACAGTATGAGCACTGACTGAAATGCATGGACTTGCCAGGGGCTATAAGACAGCTGTTCCTGGGGAGTAGGGTTAACAGCGCTGCCTAATTTAGTAGAGCTAAGATAGCTGTACCTGGATAATAGGTCTAAAAGAGCTGTTCCTTTGTAGTAGGGCTAAAAGCGCTGTTCCTGGGTTGTGGGGCTAAGAGATCTATCCCTGGGTAATAGGTCTAAGAGAGCTCTCCCTGGGTAATAGGCCTAAGAGAGCTGTCCCTGGGTAGTAGGACTAAGAAAGCTGTCCTTGGGTCATAGGGCTAAGAGAGATATTACTTGGTAGTAAAAAAGCTGTCCCTGGATCGTAGGGTTATAAGAGAGCTGTTCCTGAGTAGTAGAGGCTTAGAGATCTTTCCCTAGGTAGTAGGTCTGAGAGAGCTGTCTATGGATAACAGTCTAAGAGATGTGTTCCTGAGTAGAAGGTTAAAAGAGCAGTTCCTGTGTAGTAGACTGCTGTTACTTCATGTGCTGGCTGACTGCGTTCACTTCATTCACTTTTTATGCCAGCTGACTGCATTCACTTTTTGTACTGGCTGACTTCATTCACTGTGTTCACTTTTTGTGCTTGATGACTGCGTTTACTGCATTCACTGTTTGTGCTGGCTTACTGCATCCAATTTTTGTGCTGTCTGTGTTAGTGCATTTAGTTTTTGTGACGGCTGACTGCGTTGACTTTTTGTGATTTTTGACTATGTTCACATTGTTTGTTTTTTGTGCTGGTTGACTGTTCAGTTGATTTCAACGATGGTACATGCTACTTATGCTGGAGCTGCTCTCTCTATTAATCGGTGGCTGCATCCACTCCTATTTCAATATATTTTCAGCCCATTGTGCTGGCTCCGTCCCCCTCAACTAAGCACTGGCTGTTTATGTACAGGGTGGGCCATGTATATGGATATACCTAAATAAAATGGGAATGATTGGTGATATCAACTTACTGTTTGTGGCACATTAGTATATGGGAGGGGGAGAACTTTTCAAGATGGGTCGTGACCATGGTGGCCAATTTGAAGATGGCAATTTTTGGATCCAACTTTATTTTTTTCCAATGGAAAGAGGGTCATGTGACACATCAAACTTATTGAGAATTTCACAAGAAAAACAATGGCGTGCTTGGTTTTAACATAACTTTATAATTTCATAAGTTATTTACAAGTTTCTCTTTGTTTACATTCATTGACATGTCGCAGAGGATAACATGTGAGGATCAGATAGAAATGGTGTTGATATCAGGTGGACACAGTACCCGGGTCATTGCAACAGATTTCAATGCAAGACACCCTATGCAAGAAAACTGCCACCATGCCACCATCAAACAGGGAGTTGATCTCACCAACCATTTCCATTTTATTTAGGTGTATCCATATAAATGGCCCACCCTGTAGAATGCAGCCAGTATTTAATAGAATGGGTGTAACCAGCACATGGGGCAGGTGCCATCTTAGATTTTGAGAGCCGGCACATGCTTCCATGCTGTTCTGATCAGCTCTCCATACTGGGAAACTCGAGAATGGATCCTTCTGTGTCCTGACCTCGTGATTCATAATATGAATTCAACCTGTTGGCCTGGAGTTTGACACCTCTGATAAAAATGAAGTCTAAATTATATAAAGAATGGCAGTAAAGCACTCCTGTAAACATTAGATTTAGGTGTCTTAGTGTTTTGTCTCTATAGTGAATTTTACTCTCTATGAAGAACTACCGTATATACTCGAGTATAAGCCGACCCGAGTGTAAGCCGACCCCCCTAATTTTGCCACAAAAAACTGGGAAAACGTATTGACTCGAGTATAAGCCTAGGGTGGAAAATACAGCAGCTACCGGTGAATTTCAAAAATAAAAATAGATGCTCCATACCGTTCATTATGGCTCCATAGCTGTGCCATATAGTGCTCTGCACCATTCATTATTGCCCCATAGCTGTACCATAGAAAGCTGTGCCATATAGTGCTCTGCACCGTTCATTATTGCCCCATAGCTGTGCCATATAGTGCTCTGCACCGTTCATAATTGCCCCATAGATGTGCCATAGAAAGCTGTGCACCGTTCATAATGGCCACATAGCGCTCTGCACCGTTCATAATTGCCCCATAGCTGTGCCATATAGTGCTCTGCACCATTCATAATTGCCCCATAGCTGTGCCATATAGTGCTCTGCACCGTTCCTTATTGCCCCATAGCTGTGCCATATAGTGCGCTGCACCGTTCATTATTGCCCCATAGATGTGCCATAGAAAGCTGTGCCATAGAAAGCTGTGCCATAGAAAGCTGTGCCATAGAAAGCTGTGCACCATTCATAATTGCCCCATAGCTGTGCCATATAGTGCTCTGCACCATTCATTATTGCCCCATAGCTGTGCCATATAGTGCTCTGCACCGTTCATTATTGCCCCATAGCTGTGTCAGATAGTGCTCTGCACCGTTCATTATTGCCCCATAGCTGTGCCATATAGTGCTCTGCACCGTTCATAATTGCCCCATAGCTGTGCCATAGAAAGCTGTGCTGCTGCTGTTGCAATAAAAATAATAAAACACATACTCACCTCTCTTGCTTGCAGCTCCTCAGCGTCCCGTCCCGGCGTCTCTCCGCACTGACTGATCAGGCAGAGGGCGGCGCGCACACTATATGCGTAATCGCGTCCTTTGACCTGCACAGTCAGAGCAAGAGGACGCGAAGACAGAGCGGCGCCCGGCGGGTGGAACGAGGGAAGGTAAATATGTAATACTTACCTGCTCCCGGCGTCCCGCTCCTTTCCCCGGACAGCTGGTCTTCGGTGCCGCAGCCTCTTCCTCTATCAGCGGTCACCGGCACCGCTGATTAGAGAAATGAATAGGCGGCTCCGCCCCTATGGGAGGTGGAGCCGCCTATTCATTTCTCTAATGAGCGGTCCCACGTGACCGCTGAACAGGGGAAGAGCTGCGGCACCCGGAGACCGTGGGACGGGCAGGGGGAGCGCCAGGAGCCCTGGAAGCAGGTAAGTATGCCTCAGCGCCCTCTCCCCCTCACCCGCCGACCCTGCCGCCGACCGTGACTCGAGTATAAGCCGAGAGGGGCACTTTCAGCCCAAAAATTTGGGCTGAAAATCTCGGCTTATACTCGAGTATATACGGTAACTTATTTTACATTCATATTTAACTGCCATGTTTTATGAAATTTAGACTTTATCTTAAGAATTACTGGAATTACCTTTTAGTCTCAATAGCATGACAAAGATATAAACCTATGACCTTGGGTAAAACATATGACATATGACCTTGGCTAAAACAGATTCAAAATTAAAATAATTAAAATTAATTTAACCCATTTCCCACCTGAGACATATCCATACATCCTTGTGGCTTGGTACTTAATGACCTGGGATGTATGGATACATCCCGGCAATTTTGCATGCACAGAGGCAGAGAACGAGTGGTCATATTTACTGTATCACTCCCAACACTTTAACCACCTAAATGCTGCGATTGAACTCAATTACAGCATTTTGGGACCAGGAAGAAGAAAGACAGCACCTCTGCACTTGGATCGGAGATGTCGCAACGTCATCCTGGGGTCTCAATCATTGCCATGGTGACCCAATGTTGTCATGATGTAATTCGGTTCACCAGAGCTAACAAAGTTGCTTGATCATGCTCAGAGTTTGCCTTTCAGTGCAGCACTGACAATTTGCATAGCATAGGGATGCTCCTGCAAAACAATGCTTTATCATCATACCAACAAACAAAAAGTGGAAAAAACTTAATAAAAAAAGACAAATATAAATAAATATTGTACAGTTGAAAACAATATCTTGTCCCTCAAGAAAACAAGTCATCAAATGGCTCAATCTGCTGAAAAATATAAAAGTTATCTCTCTTAAAATAAAGTGATGCAAAAATAATTTTTTCTTCTATAAAATAGTTTTTATTGTGCAAAATGCCAAAACATAAAAAGGATATAAATGTGGTATCATTGTAATCCTACTGACTCAAAGAATAAAACTGCCTTATACATTTTACCACACGCAGAACGACACAAAAAAGAAAAAAATCCTGAATTGCTGGTTTTGTTCATTCTGCCTCCTAAAAATCGGAGTAGAAAGCGATCAAAAAATATCATGTGTCTGAAAATGGTACCAATAAAAACATCAACTTGTCGCGCAAAAAGCAACCCTTCACATACCTCTGTGGGTAGAAATATGGAAAAATTGTGGCTCCCAAAATATGGATGGTGATGCAAATTTTTTGCAATGAAAAGTACTTTTTAGTGGGAGACAGCAGCCAAACATAAAAAAAATATAAATCTAGTATCACTGTAATCACACCAACCTGAAGAATAAAGTTGCCATGTCACTTATGCTACACAATGAATGGCATAAAAAAATAAAACCAATTATTCACCTGCTGTTGATTTGCTCATTTCACCACCCAAAGATCACAGTAAGGCTTGTCACAGATTTATCCTGCGTTCTGCGCTTACCTCGAGGTTTCTGTGTAAATCTCTGAAATATGTGATTCAAAAGGAGCTCTGAGTGGAAGATTCCCTTTAATGAGGAAGATGGATACACTGTGGATGCCATAAGACCTGTTATCCAGTGGTGTTCTTCTTTAGGATTGCATAAAAGTGCCTGTCACCACAGTTTTATGCACTTCTGAAAAGAATGACACCCCTGAACAGAGGCCAGACAGAATCCAGAGAAATTCTTCTGCCTCATTAGAGTGAATGGATAACTCGGGAGTTTCATCTGAATCACTTCACTCAGATATTTAGATGGAAGCCCCAATATAAGTGCTCACCGTAGCATGCCGGATAAATGTGATTCCAAACGTTATGTAAAATGTTCTTCACAAAAGCTTCAACTCAATCCACAAAAAAAGCAGGTCCCCAATCAGGTCTGTCATCGGATAACGGAAATAAAGGGGTTTCTATATTACTGGTAGTACAAAGGCTCTAAATAGAAATTTAGAAACATCTGCGCTCCTAAATCCAAACCAAACCCTTCAGAGCCCCACAGTATACCTAAACTACATATAGCATCCACATGTTTGGCATTTATGAAGCAATGAGAGACTGCATAACTTACGGATGCATGTCTCCAAAAGCATGAACTGGGCATAACGTGCGATCATTTTAAGGTTCTGGTCACTACAGCGTACTGTTCACTACAACGTCAGTTTGTAATTTTCACTCAACAACATTCATTGAGGCTTGTTTCTGAAAAACACCCATAGAGTCAAAATCATCACAACACCTTTAGATAAATTCCCGAAGGGTTATAACTTCCAAAATGGGGTCCTTTGAGGAAGGGATTCTGCTCTTCTAGCAATTAAAGGCTCTGTATGTGGAGTCCGCAAACTATTCTTGGAAAAACTGCGCTCCAGGAGGCACATATCGCTCTGTCTCTCCTGAGTCTCATTGTGTGGACAAGCAGTACTGTACAGCCACAGATGTGGTATTGCCACATTCAGTAGAAATTGTGGGACAAAATATGGTGCAATTTTTACCCACTTCTTGAGTGAAAATGTAAAATCTGGGGCTAAAACAAAATTTTGGTAGCAAAATGTAGATATTTTTTCCTTACTACCCAATTGTATAACATTCTGTGATACACCTGTGGTGTCAATATGATCACTGCACCCCTACATGAATTTGTTGAGATGTGTACTTTGTAAAATGAAATCATTTATGGGGATTTTTGCTGTTCTGGCAAATTAGGGGCTAATCCAGAGGATCATGGTACACGCAAAACATAACAGTAAAATCTGCACTATATTAATATATATTATAAAATTATTTCACATATGGGTTTTTTCTGTTGTTCTGGCACCTCAGAGGCTCTGCCAATGTGACATTGTACCCTCAAACCATTCTAGCAAAATCTGAACTCCAATGTGGCATTTCTTCCCTTCTGAGCTTTGCAGTGTGCCTCAAAAGCAGTATCTCCCCACATATGGGGTATCGGCATACTCAGGGGAAATTTCAAAACAAATCTTATAGTGCATTTTCTCTTGTTACCCTTTAAAAAAAATGGGGTTAAGATTACATTTTTGTGGGTAAAAATGTGATTTTTATTTTCACGGCTCAATGTTATAAACTTCTGCGAAGCACCTGGGCCTTCAAAGTTCTCGACATACATCTATATAAGTTCCCTGAAGGGTCTAGTTTCCAAAATGTTGTCACTTTTGAGGGGTTTCCATTATTTAGGCACATCAGGGACTCTCCAAATGCAACATGGCATCTGCTAATTGTTCCATCAAATTTTGTATTCAAAAGGTCAAATGGCACTCCTTCCTTTCCAAGCTCTGCTGTGCGCTTAAACAGTAGTTTCCCCCATATATGGGGTATCAGCACTCGTATGAGAAATCACCCAACATATTTTGGGGTCCAATTTTTCCTGATATCCTTGTGAAAATGAAAAATTGTGTGTACATTTTTTTTGTGAAAAAACTTAAATGGTAATTTTTGTTCCAATATTCCAAAAATTCCTGTGAAGCACCTGAAGGGTTAATAAACTTTGTTAATGTGGTTTTGACCACCTTGAGGGGTGCAGATTTTAGAATGGTGTCACATTTGGGTGTTTTCTATCATTTAGACCCCTAAAAGTCACTTCAAATGTGATTTGATCCCTAAAAAATGGTTTTGTAAATTTTGTTGGAAAAATAAGAAATCACTGGTCAACTTTTAACCCTCACAACTTACTGACAAAAAATTTTGTTTTTAAAAATTGTGCTGATGTAAAGTAGATATGTGGTGAATGTTATTTATTTACTTTTGTATGACATACGGTATCTCTCTCAATTAAGGGCATAAAAGTTTGAAAATTGAAAAATGTTACAAATGTTCCCCAAATTTCTGTCTTTTTACACAAATAAACGCAAGCTATGTTGAAGAAATTTTACCACTATCATGAAATACAGTATGTCACAAAAAGTCTTTCTCAGACTCAGTGGGATCCAGTGAAACCTTCCAAAGTTAATACCTCATATATTGACAGTGGTCAGAATTTAAAAAATTGGCCTGGTCATTAACGTGCAAACCACCTTGAGGTTAGTAAAGGGGTTAAGTGACAATTAATATTTTAATCTTAAATATATTATTTGCTTCTGTACATTTCAAATACCGTAGGGACAATGATTATTGATGTAGTCAAAATATACTTAATCTATAAACAAAAGTTCACAGAATTTGTTTTTTTTTTAGAAAGTTAAAAAGCCAGTGTATTGTCTAGCAAATTTTTACATCAGTCTGAGTTGTTAATTGTAAGGATTACATCTTTACTTGATATAGTTGCTGTTTTCTCATAATTAATGATACAATATTGCAACAATAATTTTTGAATTTATCATACATTAAAACCTTGTGTTGCCTTGGCTAGTAGCCCTCATTACAAAACCATTATCAAATTGATGAAAAAAACTAGAAGGTTTTATTCAAACTATAGCTCAAACATTTTAATAGCAGTGTTGGCTTTTTTCTTCCATCTTTGAGAAGTGTAAGACCATAATATTTTATGAATCTGTTTGTTTGAGAGCAAAGCAGAAGGTGGAAATTTTATATTTAGAGATAGGGAGGAGAAATTCCAACAATAACTACCAGAGCTAGCAGAAATGGTAATAGAGACATCAGAGGATGACTGTCTGGAGGTGTATTGCACATTGTTAAAATTTTCAGATAGTAAATTAGATTAGAAAATGGATTAAATAGCTGTCTTGACTTACTTATTAATTCATTGTCGCTGCAGCATTCTACTGTATTTAATGGTGCTCAACAGCAGCACAGACAGAACCTGCTGTGCTGCTAATTGTGTGGGAGAACATGAAGAAAAACCGAGCTCATGAAAAAGTGACAGATGAAAATAAATTATACAGGAGTCAGAACTATTGTTATTTTTCAAGTACATATGCAACAGATTTGTATTTGCCTAGAATGATAGGTACACATTAACACACATTTTTAGCTTATTAGAAAATCTCAGTAAATGATAGATTCATTATAATAACCAATGTTCTATAATCTAGATACAGTAAAAGGACAATGAAAAGCTCTTAGAAAACTGCCCAAATTAACAATGAAATAAACTCTTCTAAAACGGAGTGTATTTAAAAAAACTAAACAATATGCAAAACATATGGTAACAATGAAAAGAAAATGTGTTCTGTATAAAATTTTGTCTCAAGGAGGTATATTTTTGGAGAGGTTTTACAACAATTAGCCCCTAATTCAACACTATAGGGATTTATTGTACCAGTCTCGGTGAGACGTGTTCTGATATCAGATGCTCCTGATTCATTTAGTGTTAGGATTTGTGTCTCTGTGCTCCCACCTGGTAAAGGATTTGGTCCAGTGCTATGCTACTCTGGTTTCAAGCGCCATCATTGTCCTGACCCTGGAGGCCGATCTGACACATGCGCAGGGAAAATGTCCCAATCTTATGGAGTGTTGCGTTCTGGAGTACTAGGTTGGGTGGAGACACGGGACACCATATCGCCTATGGATTTTACTGCATGGGGACCATGGGACTTGGTGTTCCCCAGTTGCCAGGCAATGTTCGATGCTGCTGTGCCTGGTACTAGGCAGTGGTGAAATAGGGTCCATTTTGCTGTGCAAGTCAGAGGTATATCTGGGGGGCAGCACTCTCCCCTGCGGCTACATTCTAACGGCCCACGGACTGGGAGTCAGAAGTTCTCTGAGCCGTGAACATGTAGTGCACCAGATCCCAGTGATCAATTATCCTTGCATCTTTCAGTCACTAGCACAATTGAAGCTATGCAGTAAGAGCCACACCAGCAGCATAATCAAGTCATGGGATCATGCTGCTAACATCACTCGCTGGTGCTCAGAAGTGCGAAGAGCATTGGTGGCACATGCTCCACGCTGGAGCTGAAGACACTGAAGATTAACCCCTTTCTGACATTGGACGTACTATCCCGTCGAGGTGGGGTGGGCCCGTATGACCACCGACGGGATAGTACGTCATACGCGATCGGCCGCGCTCACGGGGGGAGCGCGGCCGATCGCGGCCGGGTGTCAGCTGCATATCGCAGCTGACATCTGGCACTATGTGCCAGGAGCGGTCACGGACCGCCCCCGGCACATTAACCCCCGGCACACCGCGATCAAACATGATCGCGGTGTACCGGCGGTATAGGGAAGCATCGCGCAGGGAGGGGGCTCCCTGCGGGCTTCCCTGAGACCCCCGGAGCAACGCGATGTGATCGCGTTGCTCTGAGGGTCTCCTACCTCCCTCCTCGCCGCAGGTCCCGGATCCAAGATGGCCGCGGAATCCGGGTCCTGCAGGGAGGGAGGTGGCTTACCGAGTGTCTGCTCAGAGCAGACACTTGGTAAGCCTGCAGCCCTGCACAGCAGATCGCAGATCTGGCAGAGTGCTGTGCACACTGCCAGATCAATGATCTGTGATGTCCCCCCCTGGGACAAAGTAAAAAAGTTAAAAAAAAAATCCCCACATGTGTGTAAAAAAAAATAAAAAAAATATCCTAAATAAAGAAAAAAAAAATATTATTCCCATAAATACATTTCTTTAGCTAAATAAAATAAAAAAAACAATAAAAGTACACATATTTAGTATCGCCGCGTCCGTAACGACCCAACCTATAAAACTGCTCCACTAGTTAACCCCTTCAGTAAACACCGTAAGAAAAAAAAAAAAAAAACGAGGCAAAAAACAACGCTTTATTATCATACCGCCGAACAAAAAGTGGAATAACACGCGATCAAAAAGACTGATATAAATAACCATGGTACCGTTGAAAACGTCATTTTGTCCCGCAAAAAACGAGCTGCCATACAGCATCATCAGCAAAAAAATGAAAAAGTTATAGTCCTGAGAATAAAGCGATACCAAAATAATTATTTTTTCTATAAAATAGCTTTTATCGTATAAAAGCGCCAAAACATAAAAAAATGATATAAATGAGATATCGCTGTAATCGTACTGACCCGATGAATAAAACTGCTTTATCAATTTTACCAAACGCGGAACGGTATAAACGCCTCCCCCAAAAGAAATTCATGAATAGCTGGTTTTTGATCACTCTGCCTCACAAAAATCAGAATAAAAAGCGATCAAAAAATGTCACGTGTCCGAAAATGTTACCAATAAAAACGTCAACTCGTCCCGCAAAAAACAAGATCTCACATGACTCTGTGGACTCAAATATGGAAAAATTACAGCTCTCAAAATGTGGTAACGCAAAAAAATATTTTTTGCAATGAAAAGCGTCTTTCAGTGTGTGACAGCTGCCAATCATAAAAATCCGCTAAATAACCCGCTATAAAAGTAAATCAAACCCCCCTTCATCACCCCCTTAGTTAGGGAAAAATAAAAAAATTAAAAAATGTATTTATTTCCATTTTCCCATTAGGGTTAGGGTTAGGGTTAGGGCTAGAGTTAGGACTAGAGTTAGGGCTAGGGTTAGGGTTAGGGCAAGGGTTAGGGCTAGGGTTAGGGCTAGGGTTGGGGCTAGGGTTAGGGTTAGGGCTAGGTTTGGGGCTAGGGTTGGGGCTAGGGTTAGGGTTAGGGCTAGGGTTAGGGCTAGGGTTGGGGCTAGGGTTAGGGCTAGGGTTAGGGCTAGGGTTGGGGCTAGGGTTAGGGCTAGGGTTAGGGCTAGGGTTAGGGCTAGTGTTACGGCTAGTGTTAGGGCTAGTGATAGGGCTAGGGTTATTGCTAGGGCTAGGGTTAGGGCTAGGGTTGGGGCTAGGGTTGGGGCTACAGTTAGGGTTGGGGCTAAAGATAGGGTTAGGTTTTGGATTACATTTACGGTTGGGAATAGGGTTGGGTGTGTCTGGGTTAGAGGAGTGGTTAGGGTTACTGTTGGGATTAGGGTAAGGGGTGTGTTTGGATTAGGGTTTCAGTTATAATTGGGGGGTTTCCACTGTTTAGGCACATCAGGGGCTCTCCAAACGGGACATGGCATCCGATCTGAATTCCAGCCAATTCTGCGTTGAAAAAGGAAAACAGTGCTCCTTCCCTTCAGAGCTCTCCCGTGTGCCCAAACAGGGGTTTACCCCAACATATGGGGTATCAGCGTACTCAGGACAAATTGGACATCATCTTTTGGGGTCCAATTTATCCTGCTACCCTTGGGAAAATACAAAACTGGGGGCCAAAAAATAAGTTTTGTGGGAAAAAAAAGATTTTTTATTTTCACGGCTCTGCGTTGTAAACTGTAGTGAAACACTTGGGGGTTCAAAGTTCTCACAACACATCTAGATAAGTTCCTTGGGGGGTCTAGTTTCCAATATGGGGTCACTTGTGGGGGGGTTTGTACTGTTTGGGTACATCAGGGGCTCTGCAAATGCAACGTGACACCTGCAGACAATCCATTTAAGTCTGCATTCCAAATGGCGCTCCTTCCCTTCCGAGCTCAGTCATGCGCCCAAACAGTGGTTCCCCCCCACATATGGGGTATCAGCGTACTCAGGACAAATTGGACAACAATGTTTGGGGTCCAATTTATCCTGATACCCTTGTGAAAATACAAAACTGGGGGCTAAAAATCATTTTTGTGAAAAAAAAAGAATTTTTATTTTCACGGCTCTGCGTTATAAACTGTAGTGAAACACTTGGGGGTTCAAAGCTATCAAAACACATCTAGATAAGTTCCTTAGGGGGTCTACTTTCCAAAATGGTGTCACTTGTGGGGGGTTTTAATGTTTAGGCACATCAGGGGCTCTCCAAACGCAACATGGCATCCCATCTTAATTCCAGTCAATTTTGCATTGAAAAGTAAAATAGCGCTCCTTCCCTTCCGAGCTCTGCTATGCGCCCAAACAGTGGTTTACCCCCACATAAGGGGTATCGTCGTACTCAGGACAAATTGCACAACAACTTTTGTGGTCTAATTTCTTCTCTTACCCTTGGGGAAATAAAAAATAGGGGGCGAAAAGATCATTTTTGTGAAAAATTATGATTTTTTATTTTTACGGCTCTCCATTATAAACTTCTGTGAAGCACTTGTTGGGTCAAAGTGCTTACCACACATCTAGATAAGATCCTTAGGGGGTCTACTTTCCAAAATGGTGTCACTTGTGGGGGGTTTCAATGTTTAGGCACATCAGGGGCTCTCCAAATGCAACATGGCGTCCCATCTCAATTCCAGTCAATTTTGCATTGAAAAGTCAAATGGCGCTCCTTCCCTTCCGAGCTCTGCCCTGCGCCCAAACAATGGTTTACACCCACATATGGGATATCAGCGTTCTCAGGACAAATTGTACAACAAATTTTGGGGTCTATTTTCTCCTGTTACCCTTGGTAAAATAAAACAAATTGGAGCTGAAATAAATTTTGTGTGAAAAAAAGTTAAATGTTTATTTTTATTTAAACATTCCAAAAATTCCTGTGAAACACCTGAAGGGTTAATAAACTTCTTAAAAGTGGTTTTGAGTACCTTGAGGGGTGCAGTTTTTAGAATGGTGTCACACTTGGGTATTTTCTATCATATAGACCCCTCAAAATGACTTCAAATGAGATGTGGTCCCTAAAAAAAAATGGTGTTGTAAAAATGAGAAATTGCTGGTCAAATTTTAACCCTTATAACTCCGTCACAAAAAAAAATTTTG
This sequence comes from Ranitomeya variabilis, assembly GCF_051348905.1. Classification (NCBI taxonomy): domain Eukaryota; kingdom Metazoa; phylum Chordata; class Amphibia; order Anura; family Dendrobatidae; genus Ranitomeya; species Ranitomeya variabilis. The sequence continues at coordinate 299,897,085 of NC_135237.1, read as the reverse complement.
GTTCCAAAATTGTGCTGATGTAAAGTAGATATGTGGGAAATGTTACTTATTAAGTATTTTGCGTGACATATGTCTGTGATTTAAGGGCATAAAAATTCAAAGTTGGAAAAATGCGAAATTTTCAAAATTTTCGCCAAATATTCGTTTTTTTCACAAATAAATGCAAGTTATATCGAAGAAATTTTACCACTATCATGAAGTACAATATGTCTCGAGAAAACAGTGTCAGAATCGCCAAGATCCGTTTATGCGTTCCAGAGTTATAACCTCATAAAGGGACAGTGGTCAGAATTGTAAAAATTGGCCCGGTCATTAACGTGCAAACCACCCTTGGGGGTGAAGGGGTTAAATGTAATGGGGGAAGGGGTAGAGTTTCCATGTGTGGGGGTATATTCTCTATGTGGGGGAGGATATATACTCTGTGCGGGGGGTATTTACTGTATGTGGGTATTTACTGCATGGGCAGATTTACTGTGTGTTGGGGGATATTTTCTTTGTGGGGGAGATTTACGGTGTGGGGCAGATTCAGTATTACAGGGCTGGGGAGATTAACTATGTGTGTGGGGGAGATTTACTGTTTGTGGGGGGTAGATTTAATGTATCGGGGCTGGGGAAGATTTAATTTGTGGGAGAGATTTAGTGTAACTTGGCTGGGGAGATTTCCTGTGTGTGGGGTATTTACCGTATGTGTGGGGCTATATACTCCGTGTATGGTGGCACTTACTGCATGGGGAGATTTAGTTTAGCAGGGCTGGGGGAGATTTACTGTATGGGGAGATTTAGTATAACAGGGCTGGGGGAGATTTACTGTGTGGAGGTATTTGCTGTGTGGGAGAGATTTAGTCTAATGGGTCTGGGGAGATTTACTGTGTGGGGGAGATTTAGTGTAAATGGACTGGGGGAGATTTCCTGTGTGTTGGGTATTTACTGTGTCAGGGAAATTTAGTGTAACTAACTTACTGTGTATGGAGGTGAGAATTTGTGTATCTGGGCTGGGGTACATTTACTATGGGAGAGATTGAGTGTAACATGGCTGGGGAGATTTAATGTGTGTTGGAGATTTAGTTTAACAGCTGGGGAGATTTAGTGTAAGGCCGGGGACACACTTAACATATAAAAAAACGGTCCGTTTTTCACGGCCGAGAATCGCACAAATGTTTCAAAAACAGTGATCCGTGTGCAGTGCGAGGATGCGATTTCCTCGCATCAAATGATCCGTGTGACATCCGTGTGACATCCGTATGGCATCCGTATGCCGAGATTTTCTCGCAAGCTTGCAAAACTGACATCTAATGGATTTATGTGCTCAAATGTTCGGGAAAACATATATACAGTATATATATATATATATATATATATATATATATATATATATATATATATATGTCATTGAGACACATATATATATATTCTGTATTTAGATTTCATTCAGCGCGATATCTGTGAAAAGCCGGTAATTCAATTGCCGGCTTCTCATTTCTCCTGCACAAACCCGACAGGATATGAGACATGGTTTACATACAGTAAACCATGTCATATCCCCTTTTTTTTTGCATATTCCACACTACTAATGTTAGTAGTGTGTATGTGCAAAATTTCAGCGCTGTAGCTGCTAAAATAAAGGGTTAAATGGCGGAAAAAATTGGCGTGGGCTCCCGCGCAATTTTCTCCACCAGAGTGGTAAAGCCAGTGACTGAGGGCAGATATTAATAGCCTGGAGAGGGTCCATGGTTATTGGCCCCCCCGTGGCTACAAACATCTGCCCCCAGCCACCCCAGAAAAGGCACATCTGGAAGATGTGCCTATTCTGGCACTTGGCCACTCTCTTCCCACTCCCTGTAGAGGTGGGATATGGGGTAATGAAGGGTTAATGCCACCTTGCTATTGTAAGGTGACATTAAGCCAGGTTAATAATGGAGAGGTGTCAATTATGACACCTATCCATTATTAATCCAATTGTCTGAAAGGGTTAAAAAACACACACACACATGATTAAAAATTATTTTAATGAAATAAACACAGCGGTTGTTTCAGTATTTTATTACTCTCTCAATCCATCAGCAACACCCTCGCTTGGAAAAATAATAAACGCACAAGATACATACCCTCAGCTGAACCGTCACATCCCACGAGGTAATCCATGATCTGAAGGGGTTAAAATATTTTACAAGCAGGAGCCCTGCAAATGCAGCTGTGCTCCGTGCCTGTAATCCCCGGTGAATGAATGAAATGTAGGTCATTGACCTACATTTCCTACAGTCGCGGTGATGCGCCCCCTGGTGGATGTCCTCATATGACCTGGAGCGTGGGAAAAAGTTCCCAGGCTGCAGTTCATGAGAACATCCAGCAGGGGGCGCATCACCGCGACTCAATGTAAGTACAGATCCAGCTTTCCTTTCAGCACCCGGGGATTACAGGCACGAGCGAGTGGTTTATCGCAGCTCGTGTCTGTAATATTAGTTAACCCCTTCAGATGGATTACCTCGTTGGACGTGATAGGACATCAGAAGGTATGTATCTTGTGCGTTTATTATTTTTCCAAGCGAGGGTGTTCCGGATGGATTGAGAGAGCAATAAATTATTAAAACAACCGCTGTGTTTATTTCATTAAAATACTTTTAAATCATGTGTGTGTGTGTTTTTTAACCCTTTCATACAATTGGATTAATAATGGATAGGTGACATAATTGACGCCTCTCCATTATTAATCTGGCTTAATGTCACCTTACAATAGCAAGGTGGCATTAACCCTTCATTACCCCATATCCCACCGCTACAGGGAGTGGGAAGAGAGTGGCCAAGTGCCAGAATAGGCGCATCTTCCAGATGTGCCTTTTCTGGGGTGGCTGGGGGCAGATGTTTTTAGCCACGGGGGGGCCAATAACCATGGACCCTCTCCTGGCTATTAATATCTGCCGTCAGTCACTGGCTTTACCATTCTGGCGGAGAAAATTGTGCGGGAGCCCACGCCAATTTTTTCCGCCATTTAACCCTTTATTTTAGCAGCTACAGCGCTGAAATTTTGCACATACACACTACTAACATTAGTAGTGTGGAATATGCAAAAAAAAGGGGGATATGAGATGGTTTACTGTATGTAAACCATGTCTCATATCCTGTCGGGTTTGTGAAGGAGAAATGCAAAGCCGGCAATTGAATTACCGGCTTTTCTATAGAACACCGCTGCGTATTTCTCGCAATGCACACGCATGGTCCGTGTGTAATCCGATTTTTTCTCGCACCCATAGACTTGCATTGGCGAGTCTCGGCCGAGATACGCTGACAATCGCAGCCTGCTGCGAGTTCCCTCGGATCCGAAATACGGTGGAGAAAATATCGGATGATGGGAGCTGGACCATAGATTAACATTGGGCCGAGTGCTATGCGATTTTTTATCGCATAGCACTCGTCCGTATTACGGTCTAGTGTGACCCCGGCCTAATGGGGAAGATTTGAGGACTCAAGTGTTAAGGCTAGCGGAACGCACCGAGTAAATATAGATGTTTATTATTATTGATGCGTTTTCAGCCCGGGGTCCACCGTGCAGGGGAACCTGCTGCTAGTAAATGGTGGCACTATTTGGCAGTATAGACTATCTCTGTTACCTCACAGAGTAGCCAAGAAAGGAAATCTCTGCGCCCTGTTAGACTTCACAGGAGCACAAGTTAACTGCCCATCAGAGAGCAGTCAGTGGTCATGCAAACATACAATCTCCTCACCGGAGGAGCCATAATTCTAGGGGCTTATTTCAGCCGGGGCCCTAAATCCATGCACACAATCTCCTCGCCAGAGGTGCCGGCATTCTAGGGGCTTATTTCAGCCGAGTCCCTGAACACACATAAATGACCACACTGGCGCATGCACGTAACAGATTCAATACTAGCGCATGGCCGTGCGGTCATGAGAGCCTTAAATAGCTGCAGCAAGTATAGGACATTCCTAGAAGGACCAATGAGAGGCTGCTGCAGAGCCTGAACACCTTGAGGACCTTCCTGGAGGACCAATGGATTTAGCTGCAGTATCTGAACATGTGACCCTTGATCTCCACTGAGAGATCTTACTATGGGCATGCTCAGAATGAGAAAAGCAGGACTTAGTCCCAGAAGCGTCTGCTCGCCGCTGCCCAGCACTGACTTCAATGGCAGAAGCTGGAAAAGCAGCAGTAACCCTTTGTACAGAGTCAGACTGAGTGAGACGCTGGGACTGACGTCTCCACTGAGCAGGCTCCACTGTGGCAGGAGAAGAATGGGAGACCACAGAGGAGATGGCCCGAGATTCCCGCTGTGCAGAGGTGGGAACTCGACCCCTAACATCAAGTTTCATGATGAAGTTTGGTGCACACACAGTACGGCGAGAGGAGGGATGAGTGTGGACAAAGCGTTAGGAGTGAGGGTGATGGGATAGGTGCAGGGACAGTATGTGGAGGTAAGGGGGACGTGTTGGGAGGCAGTATGGAAAGAAAGAGGGTAAATGTACTAAGAGGGAAGAATAATCATGTGAGGAGACTATTGAGGGGAATAGTGGAAGGAAATATTACGGGTGGGAGAAAAGTGTTAGTGAGCACAGTATGAAGACTAAGTAGTGTGTGTCTGGGATGTAGCATTGGGGATGATGTAAAGGCACAGCCAGGGAGCGACAGTAAGACAGTGAGCAGGAATGTGGTGAGGGGCACAATATATAGACTGGACCCTATAGGAGGGACACAGTGTGAAGAGGGGGCCCAGTATAGAAAGGAGGAGGCAGTGTGGAGAGCATACACCATAAGAGGGACAGTGTAGGGGAAATATTTTGTGCAAATAATATAGTGAGGGACAATTATTTTTTGCGAGTCACAGCATAAGGCAAATATTCTTTATTCAGGAGCATTTTAACCCCTTACTGACATCGGACGGGATAGTACGTTCGATGTCAGCTCCCCTGCTTTGATGCAGGGCTCCGCGGTGAGCCCGCATCAAAGCTGGGACATGTCAGCTGTTTTGAACAGCTGACATGTGCCCGCAACAGTGGCAGGTGAAATCGCGATTCACCCGCCGCTATTAACTAGTTAAATGCCGCTGTCAAACGCAGACAGCGGCATTTAACTACCGCATCCGGCCGGGCGGCCGGAAATGACGTCATCGCCGACCCCCATCACATGATCGGAGGTCGGCGATGCTTCAGAATGGTAACCATAGAGGTCCTTGAGACCTCTATGGTTACTGATCTCCGGCAGCTGTGAGCGCCACCCTGTGGTCGGCGCTGACAGCACACCTGCATTTCTGCTGCATAGCAGCGATCTGATGATTGCTGCTATGTAGCAGAGCCGATCGAGTGGTGCCTGCTTCTAGCCTCCCATGGAGGCTATTGAAGCATGGCAAAAGTTGAAAAAAAAGTTAAAAAAATGTGAAAAAAAATAAAAAAAATATAAAAGTTTAAATCACCCCCTTTCGCCCCAATCAAAATAAATCAATAAAAAAAAAATCAAGTCTACACATATTTGGTATCGCCACGTTCAGAATCGCCCGATCTATCAATAAAAAAAGCATTAACCTGATCGCTAAATGGCGTAATGAGAAAAAAAATCGAAACGCCAGAATTACGTTTTTTTGGTCGCCGCGACATTGCATTAAAATGCAATAACGGGCGATCAAAAGATCGTATCTGCACCGAATTGAAATCATTAAAAACGCCAGCTTGGCATGCAAAAATAAGCCCTCAACCGACCCCAGATCATGAAAAATGGAGACGCTACGAGTATCGGAAAATAGCGCAATTTTTTATTTATTTATTTATTTTAGCAAAGTTTGGAATTTTTTTTCACCACTTAGGTAAAAAATAACCTAGTCATGTTAGGTGTCTATGAACTCATAATGACCTGCAGAATCATAATTAGCATTTAGTGAACCTAGCAAAAAAGCCAAGCAAAAAACAAGTGTTGGATTGCACTTTTTTTGCAATTTCACCGCACTTGGAATTTTTTCCCCATTTTCTAGTACACAACATAGTAAAAACAATGATGTTGTTCAAAAGTAAAACTCGTCCCGCAAAAAATAAGCCCTCACATGGCCAAATTGACGGAAAAATAAAAAAGTTATGGCTCTGGGAAGGAGGGGAGTGAAAAGTGAACAAGGAAAAACAAAAAATCCCACGGTCATGAAGGGGTTAATGACACTGCTATCTTTAGAGGCATAATGTCGGGATGTGCTACAGAGGACCAGAGATGAAAGTTTGCAAAGATGAGCTGTGAATGTTAAAACTCATTATGCTGTCTGGACAAGACGAAGAAGAAAAAAACAGAACTACTCCTGTGACAACGTCATCTATAAGATACCTGGATGTAAGTGTTTTTTGTGATACTGACTAATTCTCATATTTTTATTTATGTTAAGAGTAGGGTTGAGCGACTTTTATTTTTATAGGATCGGGTCGGGTTTCACGAAACCCGACTTTCTCAAAAGTCGGGTCGAGCGAAATCGGCCGATCCTATAAAAAAGTCGGGGTCGGGGTCGGCCGAAACACGAAACCCAATGCAGTGCAATGGGATACTATGGTTCCCAGGGTCTGAAGGAGAGGAAACTCTCCTTCAGGCCCTGGGATCCATATTAATGTGTAAAATAAAGAATTAAAATAAAAAATATTGATATACTCACCCGTCCGGAGGCCCCTGGACATCACCGCTGGTAACCGGCAGCCTTCTTTGCTTAAAATGAGCGCGTTCAGGGCCTTTCATGATGTCACGGCTTCTAATTGGTCGCGTGCCGCTCATGTGACCGCCACGCGACCAATCACAAGCCGTGATGTAATTCTCAGGTCCTAAATTCCTAATTCTAGGTATTTAGGACCTGAGAATTACGTCACGGCTTGTGATTGGTCGCGTGGCGGTCACATCGGCGGCCGTGACCAATCACAAGCCGTGACATCATCTAAGGCCCTGAATGCACTCATTCTTAGGAAGGAAGGCTGCCGGAAAGAAGCCGAGGGTGAGTATATTCCTATTAGGTATATACTCACCCTCAGACGCGCCCTGCTTCTTTCTGGCAGCCTTCCTTCTTAAGAATGAGCGCGTGAAGGGCCTTAGATGACGTCACGGCTTGTGATTGGTCGCGGCCGCCCATGTGACCGCTCACGCGACCAATCACAAGCCATGACGTAATTCTCAGGTCCTAAATTTCCTAGAATTAGGAATTTAGGACCTGAGAATTACATCACGGCTTGTGATTGGTCGCGTGGCGGTCACATGAGCGGCACGCGACCAATCAGTAGCCGTGACGTCATGGAAGGCTGTAAACGCGCTCATTTTAAGCAAAGAAGGCTGCCGGTTACCAGCGGCGATGTCCAGGGGCCTCCGGAGAGGTGAGTATATCAATATTTTTTTATTTTAATTCTTTATTTTACACTTAAATGTGGATTCCGATACCGATTTCCGATATCACAAACATATTGGAACTCGGTATCGGAATTCCGATACCAGATTCAGAAGATCGCCGACCTCATGTCCGACCCCACACAGGGGTCGGGTCGGGTTTCATGAAACCCGACTTTGCCAAAAGTCGGCGACTTCTGAAAATGGCCGACCCGTTTCGCTCAACCCTAGTTAGGAGCATTAAAGGGCTTGTCCAAGTTTGTAATCTGCATTCATTCTGTGTGCATGCAGATTTCTGAATTCTCACAGTGCGCACTGAACGTTGTCAGGATTTTTTCTTGCAACCGATTTGAATACATTCGGTCATGTGCTGACTAGACATGAAAATGAAAATGAATTAAGCGAGGACTTACAAGTCTAGTCGGAATGTGTCAAGAAGTATGCAAATCGCATACTTGCAAGAAAGAATCCTAAAAGTGTGCAGTGCATGCGCTGTGAGAATTCAGAAGCCTGCAGTCAACAACAGTAACTGCAGACTTTCATACCAAACCTGGACAAGACCTTTAATTATAAAATGAAGCCCTGCAGCATGCAAATCCTAAGAGCATGTAATGTACTCACTGTCAAGATTCCTCTATGCTTTCAAGTTACAGCAGTTATTACATGGCCAATTCACGTGACAACGGGCTTTTCTTCCAGCTTCTCTCAGTTTTTCATTGAACATTGAGTGAATTAGGAAGAGCAGCTTGTCGGCATATGACTGTAAGTGTGATAGTTGCTTATGTGCTTGGGAGTGGGGGGGATTGAATTCTTGCCCTGGGTGCTAGAAGACCTAGATACACCTCTGATGCAAGTTAGCAGTGACTGGTTGTCTGGAGATGTTTGAGAGGTATACATCACTTAATAATTTCCTTCGGCATCAAGCAGACTATTTAAGCCTGTTCCGAGCTCAGGTCTTTGCTGTTTGTTGCAGCTCAAGTGAGTTGTGGTGGTGTGATTCTTTCTGTATTGGTTGCTCTTTTTTAGGATTGTTCTTAAGGTTTGTTTCCCTTTTTTTGTGCTACACTCCCAGGGTTTCTCACAGAGGAATCTAATTATTCTCAACTGGGCTCCAGCTGCATCACCAGATGCCAGCTGTCCAGTGGCAGCAGGCCTGGGAATAGCTCTGTTAAAGTCCCCTTCCCATTTACTTTGAGATGGGTGACGAGTATCCCAACCCTTTAGGCCTTGCTTAGCTGGGGCCGCTTGCAACAAGAGGATCTGTGATGCACTTTTTTCTGGTTTGATGCCAGTCTTACTGGGTCTCTTTATGATTGTGCATAACATTTATAGGCTTATGCTTATTATTGAACCTGGTGCATCATAAATAGTTGTGCGACTCCATTTGTGCATCATAACTAATCTTACTCCACTTGGAATGGAACTAAACTTTGTGGCACAAGAAATATTTAACACTGCTGCCGGCGCCCCAGCATGGCATGCCCTTTTCCCAGCCCCACAGCGTTGTCTCGCTGTGTGTCATTCCTTTTACTTTGTGCTTTCGGTGTGTGCGTGCCGCATTCCATCAGCACACCTAGTACACGTGTGCTGTTGTTCCCTGTTCTTAAATAAGAAGTGCGTAAATTATGCTAAAGCACTCAGTCTTTTGCTGAGAGGCATTTAGCATAAGTAGAACACCTGCAAGATGGCTCCCAGCTAATGGCTGGAACGCATCTTGTATAAAAAAAATTCCCTCTCACCTAGGGAGTCACCAAGAAACGTATTGAATAATTAGTTTGCATGGTGTACTGCCAGTGAGTTGTGAGGTTCGCTGGTCCCGATGCAATCAGAGCCTGAACGTTATCCTGGTGCCGGGGCAGCCAGTCCTATTCCTGAAATTCTGAAAAACTGTTAACTGCTGTGGATTATGTTAGCCCTATATAAAAATAAAGACTGTTATTATTATTTAATAGTGTGGGAATTATTTTTTTAAATTATAGATTTTTCAATGCACATTTAGTTGACAGTTAACATATAAGATTGTTTCGTGGGGGCCAAGATGCATTTTTAATGGCATCATAATGTACCGTAAAACTTTTATTAATCTTTTTGGAGGGAAGGTACAAAATGGATACTAAAATTCTGCTATTATGTTTTAGGTTTTGTTTTTATGGCATTCACCGTATGGTACAAATGATACGTTAAGTTTATTCTTGTCATCATTACTATGATGGTAATACAAAATTGTTTTTTTTATGTTGCTAGTTTTTAAGACATAACCTTATAATTTTCTAACAACAAAGCTGTATTATAGCTTGTATTTTGCAAGATGACTTGCAGTTTATAATTGGTGTTATTTTAGGGTGCATTGAATTTCCAAACACATACTTTGTTACTATTTTAACTATAATGTATGTAAATACTGTTTTTACAATATAATCTTGTTTCTGAAAAGGTTTTATGTAGAGTCATGGCTGAAAGTGTTGGCACCCTTGACATTGTTGCAGAAAATGAAGTATTTATCACAGAAAATTATTGCAATTACACATGTTTTGCTATACACATTTATTTCATTTGTGTGTAATTGAACACCACAAAAATACAGACAACAAATGCAAATTGGACATAATTTTAAGCAAAACCCTAAAACTAGGCTGGACAAAATTGCTGGTTCCTTTCCAAAAATGTGAGTAAACAAGTTTTGTTTCAATAATGAGTTGCTCATTCAAACTCACCTGTGGCAAGTAACACATGTGGGCAATATGAAAATCATGTATAAGGCCGGAGTCACACTAGCGTAGAATATGGAGGAGTTCTGTGTGAGAAAACAGCAAACTGAATAGCACTCGGACCAGTGTTAATTTATTGGGAAGCCCGCATCACTTTTTTTTTCTCTGGCGTATTCTACATGCAAGTGAAATCACAGCATGCTGCCATTTTACGCGTATATTGGCTGAATCTCGCCTATGGGTGTGATAAAAAATTGAACACCACACGGACCATCAGTGTGACTTGCGAGAAATACGCACACAATTTCCTCATTTCAGCCCATTGAGCCATTAAGTTAATTGAGGAAAAGCAGTAAGAAATGTAAAGCCATATGCATGTCATGCGTATTCCACACGCATGTCATATGGATACATAGATGCGAGGAAATCACATCATCGCGTTGCAAACGCATTACACATGGATGACCATATGGAGAACATTTGTGCGACTCTTGGCCGAGAGAATCGGAACTATTTTTTTTTCTATACATTAAGTGTGATGCCGGCCTCAAAGTGATGCTGCCATGCTAGCAGATTTGAAGCAAAAAGGGTCAGAAGAAAGTTTTATAATATAGCAAAAAAGTGCAGCTGTCAGATATAACTAACAATTGTCTGTGGTGATGATAAATACAAATACTTATATTGAGTAGCAATTTCAATATATTTTGCAAAGTAAACTATACAGTGGTGAAAATAAGAGGTCTGTAATTTTATTGTAGGTACACTTCAACTGTGAGAGACAGAATCTAAAATAAAAACAAGAATCATATTGTGTGATTTTAACCCCTTTCCGACATCAGGCATTAATGTACGCCAATGTCAGACTCCCTCTCTCCAGGGCTGAGTCCACATCTTTTCCGGCACATATCAGCTGTTGTGAACAGCTGACATGTGCCTCTAACAGCTGTGGGTGGAATCGCGATCCACTCGCGGCTGTTTACTAGTTAAATGCCGCTGTCAAACTCTGACAGCGGCATTTAATGAGCGCTTCCGGCAAGCGTGCCGGAAATCCTGTCCATCAGTGACCCCGTCACGTAATGGCGGGTCACTGATGGGTTGGCATGACAATAAAACATCTCCAGCAGTCCTCTATGGTTGTCACTGCTTGATTCCTCTGAGCGCTGCCTTGTGGTTGACGCTCATAGCAAGTGAGCAATTCTGCTACATACAGGCGATCTGATCATCGCCTATATGTAGCAGAGCCGATAGAATTATGGCAGCTTCTAGTCTCCCATGGAGACTGTTGACGCATGCCAAAAGTAAAAAAAAATATGTTTTTAAAAATATTAAAAAAATAAAAAATATATAAAAGTTCAAATCGCCCCCCTTTCGCTTCATTCAAAATAAAACAATAAACAAAATAAAACATACACATATTCGGTATTCCGCATTCAGAATTATCCTATCTATCAATATGAAGAAAAAATAACCCTATCTCTAAATGGCGTAACGAGGAAAAAAGTCAAAACGCTAGAATTACAATTTTTTTGATTGCTGCAACATTACATTAAAATTAAATAATGGGCGATCAAAAGATCATATCTGCACCAAAATGCTATCATTAAAAATCTCAGCTCGGTACACAAAAAATAAGCCCTCACCCAACCTGAGATCACGAGAAACAGGGACGCTACAGGTATTGGAAAATGGAGCAATTTTTTAACAAACTGTGGAATTATTTTCGCCACTGTAATAAAAGAGTACCTAGACATATTTGGTGTCTATGAATGCATAATGACCTGGAGAATCATAATGGCAGGTCAGATTTAGGATTTAGTAAACATGGTTAAAAAACAACTGTGGGATTTCCCTTTTTTGCAATTTCACAGAACTTGGAATTTTTTTCTCGTTTTCGAGTACATGACATGGTAAAACCAGTGGTGTTGTTCAAAAGAACAATTTGTCCCACAAAAATATAAGCTCTTGCTTGGCCATTTTGACCAAAAAATAACAAAGTTATGGCTCTGGGAGGAAGGGAAGAAAAAAATGAAAATGGAAAACCAAAAATACCTCTGGTCATTAAAGAGTGAAATAATTGCATTACATTTTATTGCGTAAAATAAGTATTTGATCACCTATAAATCACCAATTCTGGCACTCACAGACCTGTTTGCTTTTATTCAACCCCTTTACCCCCAAAGGTGGTTTGCATGTTAATGATCAGACCAATTTTTACAATTCTGACCAATGTCACTTTATGAGGTAATAACTCTGGTATGGATCAATGGATCCTGGTGATTCTGATGTTTTTTTTTTACATGAAATATTGTACTTCATAAGAGTGGGTCATTTCTCCAATATAGCTTGCATTTATTGGTGAAAAAATGGAAATTTAACAAAAATATTTTTATGCCCTTAAATCACAGAGATATGTCACTCAAAATAATGAATAAGTAACCTTTCCCACAAGTCTCCTTTGCATCAGCACAATTTTGAAACCATTTTTTCTATTAGGAAGTCAGAAGGGTTAAAAATTGACCAGTGATTTTTCATTTTTTTCAACAACATTTACAAAACAATTTTTAGGGACCCCATCATATTTGAAGTCACTTTGAGAGGTCTATATGACAGAAAATACCCCCCAAAATGACATCATTCTAAAAAATGCACCACTAACGGAGCTCAAAACCACATTCCAGAAGTTTATTAACCATTCACATGCTTCACAGCAATTAATGGAATGTGAAAAGAAAAAATGAACATTCAACTTTTTTTCACTAAAATGTTACTTTAGACCCATTTTTTTATTTTTACAAAGGTAACAGGAGAAATTGGACCTGAGTATGCTGATACACCATATGTGGCAGAAAACCATTTTTAGTGCACATGGCTGAGTGTGGAAGGGAAGGAGCACTGTTTGACTTTTTTAACGCAAAACGTGATGGAATTGAGAGCGGACGTCATGTCGCGTTTGGAGAACCCCTGATGTGCCTCAACACCGGAAACCCCCCACAAGTGCCCTCATTTTGGAAACTAGACCCCTAGATGGTTTTTTAGGTATTCAAAATTTTTAAGCTTCAAGGGTCAATCAACAGAAGAGCTCAAAGGTCTGTGCCTCGAGGTCTTTTCACTTCCACAATGTTTCCAAGGATGGTGCAAATTGCCTCTTCTGAGAAAAAGAGGACTTAAACTCTACAGCGCCACCTATTGGAAGTAGCGATCCTACAAGTCACAATCAACCCTTTAATGAGTCGTGCAATATGACTTAGGATAAAAGCCAAATCAGTATCTCAATTCGCAGACACGGTGTTTCGGGCTGTTGGCCCTCGTCAGTGCGAAGCATGAGAACTGATTTGGCTAGGTGAGAGGCTCTGGACATGGGGTCTAAGGGGAGCATTGTACGGCAAATAAGCCTCCTTACCTTGACAAGCCAGAGATGGTATGTCACTCTCCATAAGGAGAAACGATACCCCTTAGACCCCATGTCCAGAGCCTCTCACCTAGCCAAATCAGTTCTCATGCTTCGCACTGACGAGGGCCAACAGCCCGAAACACCGTGTCTGCGAATTGAGATACTGATTTGGCTTTTATCCTAAGTCATATTGCACGACTCATTAAAGGGTTGATTGTGACTTGTAGGATCGCTACTTCCAATAGGTGGCGCTGTAGAGTTTAAGTCCTCTTTTTCTCAGAAGAGGCAATTTGCATATTTAAATTCCCAGAGGAGCATTGTACGGCAAATAAGCCTCCTTACCTTGACAAGCCAGAGATGGTATGTCACTCTCCATAAGGAGAAACGATACCCCTTAGACCCCATGTCCAGAGCCTCTCACCTAGCCAAATCAGTTCTCATGCTTCGCACTGACGAGGGCCAACAGCCCGAAACACCGTGTCTGCGAATTGAGATACTGATTTGGCTTTTATCCTAAGTCATATTGCACGACTCATTAAAGGGTTGATTGTGACTTGTAGGATCGCTACTTCCAATAGGTGGCGCTGTAGAGTTTAAGTCCTCTTTTTCTCAGAAGAGGCAATTTGCATATTTAAATTCCCAGAGGAGCATTGTACGGCAAATAAGCCTCCTTACCTTGACAAGCCAGAGATGGTATGTCACTCTCCATAAGGAGAAACGATACCCCTTAGACCCCATGTCCAGAGCCTCTCACCTAGCCAAATCAGTTCTCATGCTTCGCACTGACGAGGGCCAACAGCCCGAAACACCGTGTCTGCGAATTGAGATACTGATTTGGCTTTTATCCTAAGTCATATTGCACGACTCATTAAAGGGTTGATTGTGACTTGTAGGATCGCTACTTCCAATAGGTGGCGCTGTAGAGTTTAAGTCCTCTTTTTCTCAGAAGAGGCAATTTGCATATTTAAATTCCCAGAGGAGCATTGTACGGCAAATAAGCCTCCTTACCTTGACAAGCCAGAGATGGTATGTCACTCTCCATAAGGAGAAACGATACCCCTTAGACCCCATGTCCAGAGCCTCTCACCTAGCCAAATCAGTTCTCATGCTTCGCACTGACGAGGGCCAACAGCCCGAAACACCGTGTCTGCGAATTGAGATACTGATTTGGCTTTTATCCTAAGTCATATTGCACGACTCATTAAAGGGTTGATTGTGACTTGTAGGATCGCTACTTCCAATAGGTGGCGCTGTAGAGTTTAAGTCCTCTTTTTCTCAGAAGAGGCAATTTGCATATTTAAATTCCCAGAGGAGCATTGTACGGCAAATAAGCCTCCTTACCTTGACAAGCCAGAGATGGTATGTCACTCTCCATAAGGAGAAACGATACCCCTTAGACCCCATGTCCAGAGCCTCTCACCTAGCCAAATCAGTTCTCATGCTTCGCACTGACGAGGGCCAACAGCCCGAAACACCGTGTCTGCGAATTGAGATACTGATTTGGCTTTTATCCTAAGTCATATTGCACGACTCATTAAAGGGTTGATTGTGACTTGTAGGATCGCTACTTCCAATAGGTGGCGCTGTAGAGTTTAAGTCCTCTTTTTCTCAGAAGAGGCAATTTGCATATTTAAATTCCCAGAGGAGCATTGTACGGCAAATAAGCCTCCTTACCTTGACAAGCCAGAGATGGTATGTCACTCTCCATAAGGAGAAACGATACCCCTTAGACCCCATGTCCAAGGATGGTAGGTTCTAATCCTGGTCTGCAATTAAGACAAGAGAATATTTTAAAAAAAAGGTCTTTTGATCTTAGCAGACTTTTTATTTTCCTTCTTTTCAATTTTATTGGCAGAAAAATCTTACATTGTAATGTCATATATAATTTTTATGCTAACAAATTGCATTTTGAATCACTGTTATATAGATATGCAACAAATTTATGTTTGCATTTTAAATATAACTGCAGCGTTCAGGTGTGTTTGATGCCCATTTTTTCTATGTCCAGCCCAACCTATATATGTGAGTAATACCATGTGGTTAGTATTGGCTATGTACATGAGGAAGTGGACAGGATGCCCATGAAACGCGTAGTTTTATAGCCCTGAATAAAGTATGCAACTCTTCTGAACTCTGTGATTCACTTGCGTGATTTTGAAGGAGCGCGGAATTGTCGGCATCTTGAATATCCTATCCAGAATTCCTCAACTGAATAGCATTTTTGGGACAAGAGGGACAACATTTTTTTATGTACTTGGTTCTTGTGTCAGTACTTTATTCAGATGTGTGTGTGAGAGATTTCTTGGTGTTTGGCTCTTTATGTGCAGCCAATAAACATGCTGGACTGGCTTGCCAATCACAGTAAAGCCGGTGCCATCTTTGGGGTGGCGTTACTCTGATTGCCTAGCTTTCCAGCATCATAGGGACTTTTTACAGGCTGCCAGTGCCATCTTGCGCACTTTGCAGCTGGAAACAGCATATGGAGAGCGTAGTTTCACATAGAGAAATTGAAAGGAGCTGGAGACTGTCAATGTTACTTGTTTTTGTTTGTTAGATGGGGATTTAGTAGGGAGATATTTGGTAGGAGGGAGGGAGGATGGGTGAAAGGCAGGCAGCTGAGTGTTTTCATCATTGGAAGTACATGCTACAGCTTTCTGCTATTTTGCACTTAAAATACGTAATATTTGTCTAACAGTTGTGCGAGTGGAGTAATCTAGGTAGAGATAATCATAAGTGACAATTTAGCAGGGGAAATAATCTTCATTACTTCACATTTGGAGTGTCAGCAAGACTATAGAAAAAAATCATAATTTTCCATTGTTTTAAAAAATAGCGTTTCTGTATCTAGCAGTTGTGCGATTGGCACAATCTGGATAATGATAATCGTACGTGACAATTTAGCAGGGGCAATAATCTTCATTACTCCCTATTTGGAGTGTGTCAGCAAGGCGGTATCCAAAAAAATAGCCACACATTGCTAGGTACAGTAAATTTGCATATAAGACCTTTGTAAGGGTACTTGTGAAAAATAAAGCTACTATGTTTTGGTTTCATAACTAAGCATAAGGCATTCAAGATGAGAAAAAGTGACGTGGTCTTGGATTTGGTGGCACCCACCAAGGCCGTGTGAGAGATCTGAAGGTGAACCTGGTTGTAGGTTCCTGTCAAAATGTGGTCAGCGCGCTACACCACTAATAAACCCAGTCAAGTGCAAGGATGTTGTGGGTTGGATGGGAGAAAGAGGCTCCAGTGTGTTGACAAGCAGCACCACAAAGTCTTCCACACAGTCCAGTCTCAGTAGCCAAGAGGCTGGTCATCTGAATCCTCAATCTGGTCCTTCTTTCTCCAGCCATCAAGAGTCCCAGAAGATATGACCCTAACGCTGGCCACTCAGAGGAACTGTGTACATTCCCTTGTAATTTGTCAGGCCTCTTAATGTACACCATTAAAGAAGGTCATGAGGAGGTGGAGTGCCGTGATGCCCAAACATTTGAGCACCCATGGCCAGGAGAAAGCCACGTTGGGGAAGGTCAATTGTTGCCTGAAGAGGTGGAGGATAATTATGAGGCACAGTTGCCATCAGGTCAGCCTTAAATCACAGTTCAGAAGTAGAGATAAGTGAATTTGCTCTAGCGCTTGCCGAATGAGCTGTAGAGGGAACCTGGCTTCCTGGATCGAGCCAGCCGATCAGCTGATTGGTGTCGCAGCTGCATGTGTCACGGCTGTGTCACAGTCATGACACATGCATGTAGATCCTGTTTGTTGGGCTCTCTGTATGTGTCATGACTGTCACACAGCCAAAACTCATGCAGCTGTGGCGACGATCAGCTGATTGGACGTTGCGATCCAGAAATTAATCCTCTGCAGCTTTTTTGGCAAACACTGTAGCTTGCAGAGGAAAACCAAGCAAATTTTCTCTTCTCTACTCAGAAGGAAAATCAGATTGATGAATTGGAAGCCGACTTAGTTGACTGTGAGACCACTGATACAACCTGGCATGGTGGCATGCCTAGCGAGCACAGCAGTGTAGAGAGTGATGGATCCTTAACAAGTAAACAGGCAAGAAGAGGTAGTGGTTTGCCCAGAGGTAGAACTCAGTCAACTGATTCACAGAGCACCCACTCGGCTAGATAACAGGCCAAGGGTGCATTATTCCGCTGTATGGCTGTTTTTTTCTGAAAGTGTTTCAGATAAAACAGCTGTTATTTGTAGCATCTGTAAAACCAAGCTAAGAAGAAGTATAACACTGCCAATCTGAGTACCACTAGCATGCAAAAGAACATGGTAGTCAAGCACCCCAGTAGTGGGCAGAACGCCTGGGTATAAAATCTGTGACTGAGGGTGAAACCACTGCCCCTTCCCCTGTGTTATGGTTTCCCAATCTGCTGACCATGAAGCAGGCGCTGATGCCTCCTGCCCATAACCAGCGGTTGCACACACATAACAGTCAGCAACCACGTCCACTTTGTTGTACACAGCACAGGGTTCAGTTGTCAATGCCCCAGACATTTACTAGAAAGCAGAAATATCCAGCCACCCATCCACTGGCCCAAACGCTAAACACCCACATTGTCAGATTGCTAGCCCTCAAAATGTTGCCATTTGGCTTGTGGGAACTGAGGCTTTATGCGACCTCTTGGCAGAGGCAGCTCCACGATATTCAATATCCAGCCAACACTATTTTTCCCAATGTGCTATCCCCACTTTACATAAGCATGTGTTACAGAATATCAGCTGTGCTCCGGTTTACGCAGTCACAGGGAAGGACCTCCTAATCACAGACACATGGACAAGTTCTTGTCGACAGAGACAATACATTTCCCTGATGGCACACTGGGTTAACCTTGTGACATCTGGGATTGAATCAGAGGCTGGGACATTACATACCTTACCACACCAAGAATAGCGGGGACAACTTCCATCAAGGTTTCAGTCTCCTTGTATTCCAGTTCCTGTTTCTCCTCCTCCTCATCATCATCATCGTCAGAGGAACTAGCCTCCCCATCACTCCCCAGCTGGGAAATCTTCCGTGCTGCCTTGGCAAAGCTGCAGTACGCTGTGCTGAAGCTCATTTGTTTAGGTCATAAAGCTCACAACACAGTCAAGCTGTTGAAAGGAATAAAAGAACACACCTATCAGTGGCTCTCCATGCTTAACCTCAACCAAGGTCTGGTTGTGTGCAATAATGGGTGGAACTTGGCGGTGGCATTAAAGCTCAGCAAGCTGGTACACATTTCATACATGGCCGACGTGCTGAACTTGGTTGTACAACGGCTTCTAAAAACATACCCTGACTTTTCTGACCTACCTGCCAAGGTACTCCTTTTCGGTGTACATTTCCAAAAGTCATCTCAGGCTTTTGATGGTCTACCTTTGCTGCAGCAGTGCTTTAATTTGTCTTGTCACCAACTGATTTACGACCTGGCCACACACTGAAAGCAGAGGGCAGTATCTGAATTCCAGCTTCTTAATGCCCATCAGAGTAACACTCTGCTCCCATACATGCAAACTACAAAGTGGGTGTGGATCACTGACCTATGTGAGGCTCTACAAAACTTTGAGTACTGTACCAAGATGGGTAAGCATTGATGATGCTATTATGAGCGAAACCATCCCACTGCTCTGTCTATTAAAATGTTCACTGCGGAATCTGAAAGAGGAAGCTTTGAATGCTGAGCAGGTGGCTATGGAGCTGTGGCTGATACCACACAGTGCAGCCTCACAATATTTTCAAGCCACATTGTTTGATAACATAGTAACACAGTAACATAGATATTAAGTTTGAAGGAAGACTTTAAGCCCGTCTAGTTCCACCCATAGCCTAACCTAACATGCTTTAACGTTGATCCAGAGGAAGGCAAAAAAAACATGTGGCAAACATTAAGCTTCACATTGGGGAAAAAAATCCTTCCCAACTCCACATACAGCAATCAGATTAGTTCCCTGTATGAACGTGATACAAAGGAAACTAGAGTGTATAACCTTTAACATTATACTTTTCAAGAAAGGTATCCAGTCCCCTCTTATATTTTAGTATGGTATGACTCATTGCAACATCATGCGGCAGAGAGTTTCATAGTCTCACTGCTCTTACAGTAAAGAATCTGCATCTGTGATTATGCTTAAACCTTCTTTCCTCCAGATGTAGAGGATGCCCCCTTGTCCCTGTCTCAGGTCTATGAGTAAACAGTCATTAGAAAGGTTGTAATACTGTGTATGTGTGATGCCCGGGAGACCGAAGTACCCAGCACTAGACCAATGAAGTCTGTCTCTTGAGGGGGATGTCACGAATGGCTTGACCCAGTGCTGTGGTCTCAGGCAATGCACAGTGTAAGGGATATCGTGACGGAACAGGCACTTACTTGATCAGTAGCGGATCCTCCCAGTAGTGATGATCCCGATCTTGAGTAGATGATTATTGTCCAAATGAAAGACTGAGGCGTTGAAACGTTTAACCAGTTTACTTCAACATGAAGGGATTTGCAATCAGTACTGTCACCGGAGTCTGTATGAGCACTCTGAATTACTCTGACCTTATCAAGATTTCTATCTCTTATTATGCGCAGTTTCCATGTGGCCCTGCTGCTGTATGTGAACTGGCTGCCGACTCAATCTGTCCCTCCCGGGTCCTAGTTCGACGGGCAACCTGAGTCCTTTTAATCAGTTTATCCCCTCTGGGAATACCGCTGAGCTCTGTGTCTGTTGCTACGCCTGACCCTAGTGAGGCTGATATCACCTCACGTCTTTCCGGTTGCTGTATTATATATAATGAATATAGCCGCGGATCCGGTATCCGTCTCTGCGCCTATTCTGGGTAATAATTAATGCTACCCAGTTCTCACAATGTCCTTTCTCTCTATTCCTCTTCTCTTCAGGTCGATGGTCCTGACTTATCAACCGTCATAGGGTTGTTAGAAATTCAGTTGTATGACCTTTAACTCCTAGCTCCTTAGCCCAACTGCCAGTCCTTTTCTCAGACCAGAATAGATCAAGGGGAGTCTCTGGAGCTCCACCTTCTGGCCGGAGATGGTAGTGCAGTCTTGCTATTTTAGTATTTGTATTTGGTGTCAAAAACTATTTTTGTGGCAAATACCCTTAGGGGCGCCACATTCCCCCTTAGTTAAGAACAGTACTCCGGGACTGCGGGACGATAACATTTTGAAATAACAATTGGTATGTACAGAGTCTTAAAAATGAAAAGTTACAAAAACCACTCAAAGAAACAAAAAAAAATGGAATTCTGTAAAAAGTCACTTCAAATAGCATCCATTAATACAGTTCTATCCTTAAATGTACTAGGAAGCAAAGTTCACAAAGCAGTCTTTCTGGAGCTTTGATTTGGTGTTTCCGGGCTGATAAAAAGTTCAAGAATATGCAAGAAGTTCATACAGGTAAGTCTCTGTAGGTACTGGGCTTAAACGTTACAGAACGATAACAATGACTATAGTCTTATAGTTGGTAATCCGCATACCTGGCCGGTAATTGACCCTGGGTACTACGCTGGGATCTACGTAATAGCGGTGTCTCTTTATGTTGTGTACTTCTGTCTACTGCGGATATAGTATCTGCCCTCTCTGCTAAAGATAATTCCACAACTATGGGGTTGGCAAGTCCACCGTGAATGAGATTACTCCGATCAGGAATCTGTTCTTCCTGGTCTTGAACCTATTGCAGTACGGGGTCAGCCTCTTCCTGTCTTGGGACTTCTAATATTGGGTTCGGTGTTGGATAAAAGGCCACCATGGGAACCACTACCGCACCATGGTATGTTAGTAGGGTTTTGGGAAAGTCTCCTATACAGGTGTGATACATTTCCTCTTCTTTTTCCTTTACTGGTTGAACCTGTATGGGTTGAATAACTTCTGGTTCTGGCTGGACAACTTCTGGCTCTTTCAACGTCTCCGGACATAATTTAAGATTGTCTCTTGACACTAGTACAGATGTTCAACCTCCGTTTTTGCTAATGAGACACATTTTAGGATTATCCATTCTTGTTGGTAAAACTGTGTAGGGTACGGCTTCCCATTGATTATACAGTTTATTGGTTTGACCATTCCTCTTGAGTACTTGGTCACCAGGTCTTAATGGAGTTGCTAGAGCATTCTGGTTGAAAGTTTGCTCTTGTCTTTCTCTGGTTTGCTGGAGGCTTCTTTCCACACTCTCTTGCACTTGGCGATACTGCTTTTGCCGTACGACATCCCAATTGAAGTCTTGAACTTCTGCGTCTGGGTTCAGAATTCCCATTTCTAGATCGATTGGCAATTGGCCGGGTCTTGCACGCATAAGATAAGCTGGGGTGCAGTTGATAGAGCTCACTGGGACATGATTATACAGATCCACCAAGTCAGGCAATTTCTCTGGCCATTGATTCCTTTCTGTTTCAGGTAAAGTCTTTAGTAGGTCTATCAGAATATGGTTAATCTTCTCACATAAGCCGTTTGTTTGCGGATGATAGGCCGTCGTCCGGATCTTTCTGCAACCATATATATTACAGAATTCTCTGAAGATCTCTGATTCAAAGGCTGTACCCTGGTCAGTGAGAACCTGTTCCGGATATCCATGGGGTCTACAAAAGTACGTTTGGAATGCTTTGGCTGCTGTTTTCGCAGTCAGATCTTTTACAGGTACTACTACCAAGAAGCGCAAATAATGGTCCACGATGGTCAAGGCATAGACATAACCGGACCGGCTCGGTGTCAACTTCACGTGGTCCATGGCTACAAGTTCAAGTGGTTGTTTGGTGATTATGGGCTGCAGTGGTGCTCTTTGGCTCTTTTGATCATTCCTTCTGAGGTTGCACGGGCCACAGTTTCTGCACCACTGTTCGATTGATTTTCTCATCCCGACCCAATAAAATCTTTCTCTTAGAAGCACTTCTAACTTTTTCCAACCGAAGTGACCAGCACCATTGTGGTAAGCCTCGAGGACCATCCTCACATCTTGTTTAGGCACGCTAATTTGCCAAACCAATTCATGTGTTTTTGGATTGGTGTACCTCCTACAGAGCTTCTTTTAATACAGGAACATTTTGACTCTCTCTTTCCAGAGTTGATGCGTCTCTTCTGGGGCATCCTCATCGGGATATGCACTTTGCTCAGTCAATAGTTCCTTCACTAACTTCACAGCCAGATTGCTATCTTGGGTGTCAGCCCATCTATGGTGTGCTAACGGATTAAAATTCACTTCTTGTTGTTTCTGATAGGTATTTGACTGACGATGTTTTGCCTTGGGCTGATGAAAGGCTGGTAGTTCAATTTCTTCAAGCTCCCCCGTTTCTTCTTCTACATCTCTCAAGTGTGGCATCCGGGATAGGGCATCGGCATTTCCATTCTTGCGACCTGCTCGATACTTGATCACGAAGTTGTAATTAGATAACCGGGCCATCCATCGCTGTTCTAACGCACCTAATTTAGCCGTGTCTAGATGGGTCAATGGATTGTTGTCAGTGTAGACAATAAATTCTGCACCGGTCAAATAGTGTTCGAAACGTTCAGTCACTGCCCAAACTACTGCCAGTAGCTCCAATTTGAAGGAACTATAATTTTCTGAATTTCTTTCAGTAGGCCGGAGTTTTCTACTTGCAAAGGCGATGACTTTCTCCCGACCTTCTTGCTTTTGTGACAGCACCGCTCCCAATCCTACATTACTGGCATCGGTGTAGAGGATGAAAGGTTGATGGTAATCCGGATACACCAGAACTTCTTCTCCGGTTAGTGCCTTCTTCAGTTGCTCAAAGGAGTCTTCTCTTTCGTCGTCCCACTGAAAAGGAGGGTTTCGGTTCGAAGGTTTCTTCGTCTGCCCTACCAAAGCGTCTTGCAAGGGTGCTGCCAACTTGGTAAATCCTTTTATAAATCTGCGATAGTAACCCACCAATCCCAAGAATTGCCTCACTTCTTTTGCGTTGGTAGGTCTTGGCCAATCCCTTATGGCAGTTATTTTCTCGGGATCCGGTGCTACTCCCTCCGAACTCACGATGTGCCCTAAGTATTGTACCTTTGGCTTGAGAAGGTGACATTTGGATGGTTTGATTTTCATACCATACTTGGATAAGGCTTCGAACACCTCTGCCAGGTCTGTTAAGTGCTGTTCGTAAGTCTTTGAGTAGACGATCACCTCATCTAGGTACAGGAGGACGGTCTCGAAGTTCTTGTGTCCGAGGCAACAAACATTCCATCAGTCGCTGGAAAGTACCGGATGCGTTGCAGAGTCCGAACGGCATGCGATTAAATTCGCTTAGACCCATTGGTGTGGTGAATGCCATTTTTTCTTTATCCCTCTCAGCCACAGGGACTTGCCAATACCTGCTTGTTAAGTCTAAGGTGGAAAAATAATTAGCAGATTTCAAAGCGGTCAAGGACTCTTCTATCCTAGGCAAGGGATAGGCGTCTTTATGGGTGATGTTATAAATCCGCCGGTAGTCTACACACATTCTCATGGTTCCGTCCTTTTTTTTGACAATCACCAGAGGGGCCGCCCAAGGGCTACAACTATCTCTTATTACCCCGGCCTGTTTCATCTCTCTCAGCATGTCCTTCGCGCATTGATAGTGAGCGGGCGGTATGGGTCTATATCTTTCTTTTATCGGGGGATGGTCACCGGTGGAGATTGTATGTTCCACCCCTTCTATCCGTCCGAAGTCCAATGGGTGTTTACTGAAGACCTGTTCATATTCCATCACTAATCTATACACCCCTTGTCTTTGATGGGTAGGTGTTGAATCTACCCCCACGTCTAGCTGTTGGCACCAATCCTCCGATTCTCCATCTGAGCCTTTATTTTCCACCTGACAGGTCGATTCTAAGGGCTCAATGGTTGTGATGGCATTGTTGTCAACAGTATATAACTTTGCCATTGTAGCGTACCTTGGCAAAGTGACCTCTTCCTCTCCACAGTTCAAAAGTCGTACCGGCACCCATCCCTGGTGTACCTCGACCACCCCTCGTGCCGTGAGTATAGTGGGCCTGCTGTCGGTGTACGCTGGTTCTATTAAGGCTTGATAGTCTCATCCTTTAGTACCAATGGCCGCTCTACACCATACCAGGATTTCTGTTTTTGGTGGGATTACAATAGACGTTGGATCACTCACACTGCCGATTTCTCCACCTGCAACTTCTACCTGTTGCCTTAACATTAATACTTTTATTTCCCTCCTGAGAACTCTCTGCTGGCAGGATCGGGCAGTTTCAGCAATTTGCTGTAAGACAGAAATAACTTCGGACAAGCAGTTCTCTAACACATTCATTCCTATCAATACAGTTGGTTCACAGTTCTGCCGGTCAACATCAACCACAATTATACCCTGTTTCTTCAATTCTGCTTTACCAATCTTTATGGTCATCTCCCTGTATCCTAGTTTCAGTACCAACTTACCATTACTGGCCCATATATCTAGTTCAACATCAGAGGGCCCTTTATCAATATCTACATCAGCCCAGTACCTCTTATAAAGGATATATGGTATAGATGAAATCTGGGAACCTGTATCCAGCAAAGTGTTGAGGGGAATTCCGTCCAGCACGATAGGGATGATAGGTCGTCCTCCGATGTACCTGTCGTGCCAGGGTGTTGGGCCTTGAAAATTCATTCCTGCGAAGCGGCCCACATTCCCAGGGGATTCCCGTTTAAACCACAATCTCGTGCAAAGTGGCCTGGCTGCTGACAACGGCGGCAAATGGGCTGTCCATCTGGTTGGAAACGGACGCGGGGTCACCCTCTCCATGTCGGGTATCTCCGGGGTCTCATCCATGGGACATCCTCTCTACCGTTTGCCAACTCTATCTTGAGTCCTCTCATCTCCTGCATGGTTTTAGCCATTGAAGCAACAACATCAGTTAAAGAGTCAAGCTTTAGTTGAAGAGTCTCATTAGTACTAGGCCCCAGGGGCTTAGCAATGGCCCCAGACATAGCCAATGTCACTGGCACTTCCTGTTGTTGAGATGCACCTGCCATGGGTTGCACAAAATCCTGATCCCGAGGTGCCTCTGCCAGCTGGAGACGTATAGCGCTCTCTTTTAATTGGGCAAATGTCAATTCAGGGTTCTTAAAAACAAGCATGCTCACATGCCCCCGGTGAGAAGAGGTGTAGAGTCCCTCAATAAATTGATCTCTTAGCAGTTTATCCGCTCCAGTGTTAAAAATGGGTTCAGCCAGTGTAAGTGATTTAAGGGCTTCCTGCAGGTTTAAGGCAAAATCTCTCACGCCCTCATTAGCTTTTTGTTTGCAATTAAAGAATCGTACTTTAGCTTTGCTGCTGGCAGTGGTTTCAAATGTAGCTTTTAATCCAGCAAATATGCGTTCAACAGTACCTTTTAGATCAGATGCCCATGCCGTGACTTCTCGCTTAGCATGGCCACTTAACTGCATCATCAGGAGACTAACACGCTGAGCTTCACCCACGGGGAACATCAAAATGAGCCAGCATCTTTTCCCTGAAACCGTCAAGGGTATTAGGTTCACCTTCATACATTGGAAGCCACGGGCCACCCGGGGTATATGGCATCAACACCGGCATGATGGGCGCCACTCCTTGCACTGCTGCGCTGCCGGGCTCTCTATCGACACTCTGTCTTTCAGCTGCATTAGCATCGCCGGGTGCTGCGGCGTCTCCGTGTTGCGACATACTGTACCCCCTTAGTTAATCTAGACCCTTCCGGTCTACGCTTCTGTCTAGATAATGTAGATTCGTTCCTCTGTGCAACATGATTGTTTTTCCCCTCGCTCTGATGTCAGAGCACTCTGCTTGGTACCGCTCACAATGACACGCCCCCTGTTGCCTCTATCTGCCGCACGCTCTGTAATGGTGGATTTTGAAGTTTTTCAGTTAGACTAGGGCTTGGGTAATGACGTAGCTCGATTAACAGTTTTGTGCCTAACGGTTATGAGATGATCACCTCAGGGGATGGCGGCCATTTTTACTCCATTATAACCAATGGAGAAAAGTCACTTTCAATAGTTTTCAATGAAGAATGGGATTTTCTTTAATAAAGTCAATTTTCAAAACTTTTCATCCAAGTTTTCACAGTTTTAGGCTCCAATCACGGCACACAATACCCGGTATACGGGCTGGCCCTATCCTGTTCGTGACGCCAGTTGTGACGCCCGGGAGACCGAAGTACCCAGCACTAGACCAATGAAGTCTGTCTCTTGAGGGGATGTCACAAATGGCTTGACCCAGTGCTGTGGTCTCAGGCAATGCACAGTGTAAGGGATATCTTGAAGGTACAGGCACTTACTTGATCAGTAGCGGATCCTCCCAGTAGTGATGATCCCGATCTTGAGTAGATGATTATTGTCCAAATGAAAGACTGAGGCGTTGAAATGTTTAACCAGTTTACTTCAACATGAAGGGATTTGCAATCAGTACTGTCACCGGAGTCTGTATGAGCACTCTGAATTACTCTGACCTTGTCAAGATTTCTATCTCTTATTATGCGCAGTTTCCATGTGGCCCTGCTGCTGTATGTGAACTGGCTGCCGACTCAATCTGTCCCTCCCGGGTCCTAGTTCGACGGGCAACCTGAGTCCTTTTTGTCAGTTTATCCCCTCTGGGAATACCACTGAGCTCTGTGTCTGTTGCTACGCCTGACCCTAGTGAGGCTGATATCACCTCACGTCTTTCCGGTTGCTGTATTATATATAATGAATATAGCCGCGGATCCGGTATCCGTCTCTGCGCCTATTCTGGGTAATAATTAATGCTACCCAGTTCTCACAATGTCCTTTCTCTCTATTCCTCTTCTCTTCAGGTCGATGGTCCTGACTTATCAACCGTCATAGGGTTGTTAGAAATTCAGTTGTATGACCTTTCACTCCTAGCTCCTTAGCCCAACTGCCAGTCCTTTTCTCAGACCAGAATAGATCAAGGGGAGTCTCTGGAGCTCCCCCTTCTGGCCAGAGATGGTAGTGCAGTCTTGCTATTTTAGTATTTGTATTTGGTGTCAATAACTATTTTTGTGGCAAATACCACTAGGGGCGCCACATATGCATCCCAGAGGGCCGTAGTGGAAAGCTTGCTTAAAATATTATCCTCAGACAATGCTAGTGGCAGAGGTATCATCTCTTTTCAACCACAAGGATTACAGGGGAGGGTCACAAACACCAGGTGCAACTCAAGCGGGGTGAAATGTCCACCAACTGGGCCATTTTCATGAGACAGTCTCATCAGCAAGGGCTATCTGTGGGTGTGCCCTAAGCACAGTGCCTGGAGATCTGCTAGGATTGCATGCACCCCAGGCAGCAGCAAACCCAGAAGGAGCAGGACGGGAGCCTCAACAGTGAGTGCGCTGGTGTTTCTGCAGGGAATCGGGGACTGCAGGCAGAGAGGCAGGTGCTACACCTTACACAGAATAATAATATGATTAATGAAACATGCTCTATATATACACTGCTAGTTTGTAAATCTTACCCACATATCCTTTTCTAAAGAGAAATTCAACATAATACCTCTGTTGGCATAAGCCATATACTGCTCATATACGCAGCACCCCAGTAGGTGAATGCCTGTGTACAAAATATGTGTCTGACAGTGAAACCACTGGCCCTTCCCCTGTGTTACATCATTCCCACTCTGCTGACAAGGAAGCAGGCACTGAGGCCTCCTGTCCACAATCTGCAGTTGCACAGACCCAACAGTCAGCAACCATGTCCAGTTCGTTGTCCCAGCGCAGCGTTCAGTTGTCCCTTGTCAGCATATTCGTCTGTTCACAAATTTTTAGTTAGATAGGGCAAAGACCACTGCTTACTTTTCCAGGCTCCTACATGAGACTTCTGTTCCTTTATTAGATAGTAGCTTCCCTTTTCTAAATTTTACCAAAAAATGGTGTTGGGGTATTGGCCAGTTTCTGTATATTTTATGCACATCTAAAAGACTGGATTAATACTCTCCACAGACCTTTTAGGCTGCAGCCTTACACATATTGGAACATGGTCATTGCCACGCTAAGGCCTTTACCTGAGCTCTGTAGCACTGCCTGTCACCTGAGTAATACACTTCACAGCCCTTGACACTCTCTGGTACATATCCTGTAATTGCTCCATTGTTGCTGAAAAGCATGCAAAAAATACATTGGGATGCGGTCACAAAAATGAACTGTGGACATTACAAAACACAGGTTTCACAGCACCTGAGTGCCCTCTAAAAACTGGAAGTGAGGGCCACATAATGACATGGCGGCGGACATGGTGGTGGTGGTGGGCGATGCCCAAAATTCAAATGGGCATGTTTGAAATGACGTTGTAATGGAATGGGGAATATGTATTCCACTATCTAGCTAAATATTTGCCATGAGGGAGGGACCTCCCGAAAGTAGAGAGAGAGCTCTCCCAAATGTATGATACAGGGCAACCTGAGGGCCCTTTCCAAACTCAAGTTTTACATCACCTGCTTGCACCCTGCTAATTGTCAGCGAGGGCTGCATAATGACATGGTGGTGGAGGCAGGCGATGCCCAAAATTCAAATGGGCATGTTTGAAATGGAATTGCAATGGGATGGGAAATATGTATTCCACTATCTTGCTATTTGGTATGAGGGAGGGACCTCCCAAATGTTAAAGTAAAAAATAAACCAAAACGCTCAATGCTAACATATGCTAAAGGGGTGGTATGTTTTTGTTTTGTTTTGTTTCTTCATTTTTATTTTGCATTATATACATGTAATTAAGGAAAAAATGTTTTTTTAGCATTTTCCCTTTAAAACAATTTTTGGTTGGGCAAGTCTTTTTAAAAAATCTGTAAAACCGGTGCAAAAAGTCTGACAACGTTATTCACGGATACCATATGTGAGTTTAGTTTTAGCTCTTACCTATCCATTTCACATTTTTCTCATGCCCCCAAACCTGTTTGTTGCATTGGATTAATTATTCGGTATGAATACATGGACGTTAAGAATTATTTGTGCCGATTTTCCCTATTCTGAATATTTTACTTTTCGATCATCACTAGTTAAAGTCAATTTCAAATTATACAGTCCATGAAATGACCTGGAGTTAAAGGAAACACTCCTATGAGGTCAATAAAGGTTCATAAGTAAATAACACAGAAATAAACTTCTGTTAAAAGGATGCTGGTCACAAACATTGGGTAGTTCAAATGCATATGTAAAGTGTTAGCTAAGGATCTACATTTCAATAGCTTTGGTTCCTGTTGAAATGCAGGTTCACAGTTGTTAGAGAAGGGATTTCCAACCTACTCAGGTGTTCTGTCTTTTAGGTACCTACGCAATGAAGCAATAATCAGAGAGACACACGCTCGTTGTGTGTCCAAATAGTCTCTGGTCTTTATTTTTAGGGCTGGGCTTTTAAAGGCCCAAGATCAAAAGGAAATGTAGAGTTACATAATAAATTGGCAATGGGTTGTCAGACACATCCTAGTATATAAGATGAATTAGGTGAAAGAATGCGGGGAGGCTTTGCACATGTCTGCGTTTTTATGAAATTCTGGTTAAACATTCAACATTTTTGGGTGTTTTAGGACAAAAACAGAATTTGAACAATAACAGCCAGATGTCCTTGACATTTTCTGGGAATTATTGACCACTGTTATGTAACATATATGGGAAATGAGACTCAGATGATAACCTTGTGCAATACTTTGTTTTTCTGCAATTTTTCTGATATTTAACAAAATGAAGATTAACCATTTATTTAACACAGCTGGGGTGCAATGTGACTCTTCTGTTACATAAACTTTATGACTAATGTAATTTTCTATTGCTGCTTTGCCCCTAGCACAAAGCAGCAGGCTGCACGATCCTGAGCGGTGTAAAGCAAGAGGCCCTCTAGCAGTAGCCTCCATGGAAATCACAAGGACAGTAGCTGGTAGGGCTGGGGAGGTGCGTGACATTAAATTACAGTGGCTAGGTATGGCATCCTGTGAAGACCAGTAAACCAACATGAACATAACCTCTTGAAAGGGAACCAAGTGTCCCTGAAACATGTAAGTCCCTAAGAAACATATTGCATATGCATTTAAGCTATCCAATTTTTTGACTGACATCCTAGCATCTTCCTAAAAGCGGTTTAATTCAGTTTTATTAACTAATGGACCTCTA
This sequence comes from Ranitomeya variabilis, assembly GCF_051348905.1. NCBI lineage: Eukaryota > Metazoa > Chordata > Amphibia > Anura > Dendrobatidae > Ranitomeya > Ranitomeya variabilis. The sequence continues at coordinate 299,866,596 of NC_135237.1, read as the reverse complement.
AAGACCTCTTAGGAGTAGGGTTGAGCGACTTTTATTTTTATAGGATCGGGTCGGGTTTCACGAAACCCAACTTTCTCAAAAGTTGGGTCGAGTGAAATCGGCCGACCCTATAAAAAAGTCGGGGTCGGCCGAAACACGAAACCCAATGCAGTGCAATGGGATACTATGGTTCCCATGGTCTGAAGGGGAGGAAACTCTCCTTCAGGCCCTGGGATCCATATTAATGTGTAAAATAAAGAATCAAAATAAAAAATATTGATATACTCACCCTCGGACCCTCCCTGGTACTAATCGGCAGGCTTCCTTCCTAAGAATGAGCGCGTGAATGACCTGCGGGGACGCCGCGGCTTGTGATTGGTCGCGAGCGGTCACATGGACAAGCCGCGACGTCATCTAAGGTCCTTCACGTGCTCATTCTTAGGAAGGAAGGCTGCCGGAAAGAAGCAGGGCACGTCCGAGGGTGAGTATATTCCTATTAGGTATATACTCACCCTTGGACGTGCCCTGCTTCTTTCCAGAAGCCTTCCTTCCTAAGAATGAGCGTGTGAAGGACCTTAGATGACGTCGCGGCTTGTCCATGTGACCGCTCGCGACCAATCACAAGCCGCGACGTCACCGCAGGTCATTCACGCGCTCATTCTTAGGAAGGAAGCCTGCCGGTTAGTACCAGGGAGCGTCCGAGGGTGAGTATATCAATATTTTTTATTTTGATTCTTTATTTTACACTTAAATATTGATTCTGATACCAGATTCCCGATATTGCAAACATATCGGAACTCGGTATCGGAATTCCGATACCAGATTCAGAAGATCGCCGACCTCATGGCCGACCCCACACAGGGTCGGGTCGGGTTTCATGAAACCCGACTTTGCCAAAAGTCGGCGACTTCTGAAAATGGCCGACCCGTTTCGCTCAACCCTACTTAGGAGTCTTCAAGTCAGTGCTAGAGTCAGGATGCACTTACTGGGCGAAGTTTGTATGGCCCCCGAAGGATGGTATAAATATCCAAATGGCCCTTGGTGAAAAAAAAATCCCCACTCCTGTTCTAGAAGAACATTATTTTTTTTATAAATAGCAACCTATTTTACGGGGTATCACATAGACCCGTATTCTGTCTGCAGCTCTTAGACCATCTCCTCACTAGTTACAGCGTGTTAGTGTGTATATATACGTATTATATCGTCTAATATGAAAATCGGACCTGAAACCAGATAAAAATTGAAATTGACTCAATTTTTACATTGTGTATCTCTGTGTTCCACACTAAGCATGGTGAACAGAAAGAGTAAAAGAGGACTTAAGAACCAAACTTGCTGAAAAATATGAACAATCTCAAAGTTACAAGACCAACTACATAGATCTTGATGTTCTTTTTTCCACGGTGTGCAACATAATCAAGAAGTTTACATCCTACAGCAATGTAGCTATTCTCCCTGTATGTGCACGGTAAAGACAGATTGATGAAAGGATGCAAATTAGGATAGTCCAGATGATTAATAAGCAGCCCTAAGTAAGTTTCAAAGAAATTAAAGCTGGCCTGCAGGCTCAGGGTGCATTAACCCCTTAAGCCCCAAGGGTGGTTTGCACGTTAATGACCGGGCCAATTTTTACAATTCTGACCACTGTCCTTTATGAGGTTATAACTCTGGAATGCTTCAATGGATCCTGATGAGTCTGACACTGTTTCCTCATGACATATTGTACTTCATGTTGCTGATAAATAATTCTTTGATATTACCTGTGTTTATTTGTGAAAAAAACTCAAATTTGGTGAAAATTTGGAAAATTTCGCAAATTTCCAACTTTTAATTTTTATGCCCTTAAATCACAGAGATATGTCACACAAAATACTTAATAAGTAACATTTCCCATATGTCTACTTTACATCAGCACAATTTTGGAACCAAAATTTTTTTGTTAGGGAGTTATAAGGGTTGACATTTCTCATTTTTACAACACCATTTTTATTTAGGGACTACATCACATTTGAAGTCATTTTGAGGGGTCTATATGATAGAAAATAACCAAGTGTAACACATTCTAAAACCTGCACCCCTCAAGGTGCTCAAAACCACATTCAAGAAGTTTATTTACCCTTCAGGTGATTCACAGGAATTTTGGAATGTTTAAAAAAAATGAACATTTAACTTCTTTTCACAAAAAATTTACTTCAGCTCCAATTTGTTTTATTTTACCAAGTGTAACAGGAGAAAATGGACCCCAATAGTTTTTGTACAATTTGTCCTGAGTACGCCAATACCCCATATGTGGGTGTAAACTACTGTTTGTGCACATGGCAGAGCTCGGAAGGGAAGGAGCGCCATTTGACTTTCAATGCAAATTTGACTGGAATTGAGATGGGACTCCATGTTTCATTTGGAGAGCCCCTGATGTGCCTAAACATTAAAACCCCCACAAGTGACACCATTTTGGAAAGAACACCCCCTAAGGAACTTATCTAGATGTGTGGTGAGCACTTTGACTCACAAAGTGCTTCACAGAAGTTTAAAATGCATAGCCGTAAAAATAAAAAATCATATTATTTCACAAAAATGATTTTTGACCCCAATTTTTTATTTTCCCAAGGGTTAGAGAACAAATTTGATCCCAAAATTTGTTGTACAATTTATCCTGAGTATGCTAATACCCCATATGTGGGGGTAAACCACTGTTTGGGCACATGGCAGAGCTCGGAAGGGAAGGAACGCAGTTTAACTTTTCAATGCAAAATTGACTGGAATTGAGATGGGACGCCATGTTGTGTTTGGAGAGCCCTTGATGTGCCTAAACATTGAAACCCCCAAGTGACACCATTTTAGAAAGTAGACCCCCTAAGGAAATTATCTAGATGTGATGTGAGAGCTTTGAACTCCCAAGTGTTTCACTACAGTTTATAACGCAGAGCCGAGATAATAAAAATTATTTTTTTATTCACAAAAATTAAATTTTAGCCCCCAGTTTTGTATTTTTTCAAGGGTAACAGGAGAAATTGGACCCCAAAAGTCATTATCCTAATTGTCCTGAGTATGCTGATACCCAATATGTGGGAGGGAAACACCGTTTGGGTGCATGGCAGAGCTCGGAAGGGAAGGAGCGCTGTTTGGAATGCTGACTTAGATGGATTGGTCTGCAGGCGTCACATTGCATTTACAGAGCCCCTGATGTACCTAAACAGTAGAAACCCCCACAAGTGACCCCACATTGGAAACTAGATCCCCCAAGGAAATTATCTAGATGTGTTGTGAGAACTTTGAACCCCCAAGTGTTTTACTACAGTTTATAATGCAGAGCCGTGAAAATAAAAAATCTTTTTTTTCCACAAAAATTATTTTTTAGCCCTCAGTTTTGTATTTTCCCAAGGGTATCAGGAGAAATTGGACCCCAAAAGTTGTTGTCCAATTTGTCCTGAGTATGCTGATACCCAATATGTGGGGGGAACATCGTTTGGGTGCACGGCAGAGCTTGGAAGGGAAGGAGCGCCGTTTCGAATGCAGACTCAGATGGATTGCTCTGCAGGTGTCACATTGCATTTGCAGAGCCCCTGATGTACCTAAACAGTAGAAACCCCCCACAAGTGACCCCATATTGGAAACTAGACCCCCAAAGGAACTTATGTATATGTGTTGTGAGGACTTTGAACCCCCAAGTATTTCACTACAGTTTATAACGCAGAGCCGTGAAAATAAAAAATCATTTTTTCCCACAAATAGGGTTTTTAGCCCCCCAAATTTTTATTTTCCCAAGGGTAACAAGAGAAATTCGAAACCAAAAGTTGTCCAATTTGTCCTGAGTATGCTGATACCCCATGTGTTGGGGTAAACCCCTGTTTGGGTGCACGGGAGAGCTCGGAAGGGAAGGAGCACTGTTTTATTTTTTTCAATGCAGAATTAGCTGGAATTGATATCAGACGCCATGTCGCGTTTGGAGAGCCCTTGATGTACCTAAACAGTGAAAACCCCCAATTCTAACTGAAACCCTAACCCAAACACACCACTAACCCAAACACACACCTTACCCTAATCCCAACTCTAACCATAGCCCAAACCACATCCCTAACCCGAACATGCCCCTAACCCTAATCCCAAACACACCCCTAAACCCAACCACACCCCTAACCCCAACACGCCCCTAACCCCAAAACACCCATAACCTTTATCCCAACCCTAACCACACCCCTAAATCCAACACACCCCTATCCCTAATCCCAACCGTAAATGTAATCCAAACCCTAACCCTAACTTTAGCCCCAACCCTAACCCTAACTTTAGCCCCAACCCTAACTGTAACCCTAGCCCCAACCCTAACCCTAGCCCTAACCTCAGCCCTAGCCCTAACCCCAACCCTAACCCTAGTCCTAACCCTAACTTTAGCCACAACCCTAACCCTAACTTAAGCCCCAACCCTAACTGTAGCCCTAACCCCAACCCTAACCCTAGCTCCAACCCTAACCCTAACCCTAGCCCTAACCCCAGCTCCAACACTAGTCCTAACCCTAGTCCCAACCCTAACCCTAACCCTAGCCCTAGCCTTAACCCTAATGGGAAAATGGAAATAATTACTTTTTTTTATTTTATTATTTTTCCCTAACTCAGGGGGTGATGAAGGGAGGTTTGGTTTACTTTTATAGAGGGTTTTTTTAGAGGATTTTTGTAATTGGCAGCTGTCACACACTAAAAGACGCTTTATATTGCAAAAAATAGTGTTTGAAACTATAATTTTTCCATATTTTGGTCCACAGAGTCATGTGAGGTCTTGTTTTTTTCGGGACGAGTTGACGTTTTCATTGGAACCATTTTCGGGCACGTGACTTTTTTGATCGCTTTTTATTCAGATTTTTGTGAGGCAGAATGACCAAAAACCAGCTATTCGTGAATTACTTTTGGGGGGGCATTTATACCGTTTCACGTTTGGTAAAATTGATAATGCAGTTTTATTCTTCGGGTCAGTACGATTACAGCAATACCTCATTTATATCTAGTTTATGTTTTTGGCGCTTTTATACGATAAAAACTATTTTATAGAAAAAAAAATATTTTTGCATTATTTTTCCGCTGATGATGCTGTATGGTCGGACATTTTTTGCGGGACAAGATGACGTTTTCAGCGGTACCATGGTTATTTATATCCGTATTTTTGATCGCCTGTTATTCCACTTTTTGTTCAGCGGTATGATAATAAAGCTTTGCTTTTTGACTCGTTTTTTCACGGTGTTTACTGAAGGGGTTAAATAGTGGGACAGTTTTATAGGTCGGGTCGTTATGGACGCGGCGATACTAAATATGTGTACTTTTATTGTTTTTTTTATTTAGATAAAGAAATGTATTTATGGGAACAATATATATTTTTTCTCTTTATTTAGGATTTTCTTTTTTTTTACACATGTGAATATATTTTTTTAACTTTATAACATTGCCCCAGGGGGGACATCATGTTATAGGGTCAGATCGCTGATCTGAAACTTTGCAGAGCACTGTGTCAGATCAGCGATCTGACAGGCAGGGCTGCAGGCTTACCAGCGCTTGCTCTGAGCAGGCGCTGGTAAGCCACCTCCCTGCAGGACCCAGAAGCAGCCCCGTGGCCATTTTGGATCTGGGGCCTGCAGGGAGAAGGAGGTACTCAAGGAGACCCTCAGAGCAACACGATCACATCATATCCAGGTATAAGAGACCTGAAGCTGCCCTGCTCGCTGCAATCTTTTCCTGTTTCAGCGAGAGTAAGGAGAGTTGGTGCTGAAATAGAGTGTCAGGACTCTAAATATTTTTTATCTTTTGTGCATTACTGCCCTTTTTCAAGATGGCGCCTTTGGTCTCATGTGCACTGTGTCTCCTGCTATAAAACTCCACCCCAGCATTCAGTCTGTGCTAGAGTATTCTGCCTTGCATCCAGCTCCTGACCTCTGATTACTCCCTGGCTATACACCTGCTCCTGTGAACCTGTGTGGTGATCCTGCTACACTGCTCTGAGTTCCTGCTGCATACACAAGTTTCCAGTAATCCTCCTTCATCTGCTGGTCGTGTTTACTTCCATCTGCATTTGCTGGTCATGTAAGCTGTTGCTGCTTTGCAATAACCTGAGACTATTAACCAGGCCTCCCTGGTTGAGCTAAGATATGATTTGAACTGCCTAATAAGCATATCTATCTGTGCCTTGGCTAAGACATGGATTTATTCGTGTCAAGTATCCTCAAGAATAACTGTGCTTCATAGACTTTCTGCTTGATTGCATTTTTCTCTGAAGTTTCCTATAGACTGCTAGCTGAGTTTATTTGCACCAAGTGTTGTGGACTTGAGGTTCTCTCTGCACCTGTTTGAATCACCGTGTGATAATATAGACTTTACCACTTATAAAACTGTGTCCTGTAGTTGTCTTGTTCCACGCAAAGAGTCTCCTGAGTTATCCCCTATAATTATTACATAGGGTCAGAATCGTGGTTTTTAGAGGTAGTGTAGGTTTGCATCTCTTACATCCACAACTCCTGAGAAACCAACAGTCCTTTTTAGGGCTAATTCGTGGGTCCCAGATATTGCAGCGCTAATCCAAAAAAGAGAAAAAAAAACAGCTTCCAAAAATGTACAAATTTATTAAGGATAAAAGGCAAAGTCCAGTCCAATCCAATAAATTACATAGTGAAGAGTAGCAAGCAACGCGTTTCAAACAATGGTATGTTCTTTCTCAAAGCTACTGCATACATGTGGCAGCAAGGTTAAATACCAGCTGCCACCAATGAGAATTACTCTGTCAATCACATGATAAACAGAGCAAATCATGTAGTTAAAAAACATTTACAACAAAACAAAGAATAACTTTAAGCAACTTACAAAAAAATGAACAAAGAAAAACGCAAGAAAAACATAATACAAATAATAGTTGCAATTCAGTAGTGGAACATGATCTCTCTCCGCGCATTCAGACCTGCAGGATGGCAGGTATTCAGGCAAAAAATCCAGTATGCTTCATGGGTCATTAAACGTCTCTTGAAATCTCCCCCTCTCGCTGATAGTTTAAGTTTCTCAATGCCGACGACTCGCAGAGATGCCGTGCTCCTCTGATGACAGGTAATAAAGTGCTTGGATGCAAATAACATAGATCGATTATCATTAACAGAAGTAATACTATCTGTAATATGTTCAGAAATGCGAGTTTTGAGCATTCTTGTGGTGCATCCTATATAACTTAAATTACATTCTATACATTTGATCATGTCGATTACATTTTTAGGTATATACTCACCCTTGGACGTGCCCTGCTTCTTTCCAGAAGCCTTCCTTCCTAAGAATGAGCGTGTGAAGGACCTTAGATGACGTCGCGGCTTGTCCATGTGACCGCTCGCGACCAATCACAAGCCGCGACGTCACCGCAGGTCATTCACGCGCTCATTCTTAGGAAGGAAGCCTGCCGGTTAGTACCAGGGAGCGTCCGAGGGTGAGTATATCAATATTTTTTATTTTGATTCTTTATTTTACACTTAAATATTGATTCTGATACCAGATTCCCGATATTGCAAACATATCGGAACTCGGTATCGGAATTCCGATACCAGATTCAGAAGATCGCCGACCTCATGGCCGACCCCACACAGGGTCGGGTCGGGTTTCATGAAACCCGACTTTGCCAAAAGTCGGCGACTTCTGAAAATGGCCGACCCGTTTCGCTCAACCCTACTTAGGAGTCTTCAAGTCAGTGCTAGAGTCAGGATGCACTTACTGGGCGAAGTTTGTATGGCCCCCGAAGGATGGTATAAATATCCAAATGGCCCTTGGTGAAAAAAAAATCCCCACTCCTGTTCTAGAAGAACATTATTTTTTTTATAAATAGCAACCTATTTTACGGGGTATCACATAGACCCGTATTCTGTCTGCAGCTCTTAGACCATCTCCTCACTAGTTACAGCGTGTTAGTGTGTATATATACGTATTATATCGTCTAATATGAAAATCGGACCTGAAACCAGATAAAAATTGAAATTGACTCAATTTTTACATTGTGTATCTCTGTGTTCCACACTAAGCATGGTGAACAGAAAGAGTAAAAGAGGACTTAAGAACCAAACTTGCTGAAAAATATGAACAATCTCAAAGTTACAAGACCAACTACATAGATCTTGATGTTCTTTTTTCCACGGTGTGCAACATAATCAAGAAGTTTACATCCTACAGCAATGTAGCTATTCTCCCTGTATGTGCACGGTAAAGACAAATTGATGAAAGGATGCAAATTAGGATAGTCCAGATGATTAATAAGCAGCCCTAAGTAAGTTTCAAAGAAATTAAAGCTGGCCTGCAGGCTCAGGGTGCATTAACCCCTTAAGCCCCAAGGGTGGTTTGCACGTTAATGACCGGGCCAATTTTTACAATTCTGACCACTGTCCTTTATGAGGTTATAACTCTGGAATGCTTCAATGGATCCTGATGAGTCTGACACTGTTTCCTCATGACATATTGTACTTCATGTTGCTGATAAATAATTCTTTGATATTACCTGTGTTTATTTGTGAAAAAAACTCAAATTTGGTGAAAATTTGGAAAATTTCGCAAATTTCCAACTTTTAATTTTTATGCCCTTAAATCACAGAGATATGTCACACAAAATACTTAATAAGTAACATTTCCCATATGTCTACTTTACATCAGCACAATTTTGGAACCAACATTTTTTTGTTAGGGAGTTATAAGGGTTGACATTTCTCATTTTTACAACACCATTTTTATTTAGGGACTACATCACATTTGAAGTCATTTTGAGGGGTCTATATGATAGAAAATAACCAAGTGTAACACATTCTAAAACCTGCACCCCTCAAGGTGCTCAAAACCACATTCAAGAAGTTTATTTACCCTTCAGGTGATTCACAGGAATTTTGGAATGTTTAAAAAAAATGAACATTTAACTTCTTTTCACAAAAAATTTACTTCAGCTCCAATTTGTTTTATTTTACCAAGTGTAACAGGAGAAAATGGACCCCAATAGTTTTTGTACAATTTGTCCTGAGTACGCCAATACCCCATATGTGGGTGTAAACTACTGTTTGTGCACATGGCAGAGCTCGGAAGGGAAGGAGCGCCATTTGACTTTCAATGCAAATTTGACTGGAATTGAGATGGGACTCCATGTTTCATTTGGAGAGCCCCTGATGTGCCTAAACATTAAAACCCCCACAAGTGACACCATTTTGGAAAGAACACCCCCTAAGGAACTTATCTAGATGTGTGGTGAGCACTTTGACTCACAAAGTGCTTCACAGAAGTTTAAAATGCATAGCCGTAAAAATAAAAAATCATATTATTTCACAAAAATGATTTTTGACCCCAATTTTTTATTTTCCCAAGGGTTAGAGAACAAATTTGATCCCAAAATTTGTTGTACAATTTATCCTGAGTATGCTAATACCCCATATGTGGGGGTAAACCACTGTTTGGGCACATGGCAGAGCTCGGAAGGGAAGGAACGCAGTTTAACTTTTCAATGCAAAATTGACTGGAATTGAGATGGGACGCCATGTTGTGTTTGGAGAGCCCTTGATGTGCCTAAACATTGAAACCCCCAAGTGACACCATTTTAGAAAGTAGACCCCCTAAGGAAATTATCTAGATGTGATGTGAGAGCTTTGAACTCCCAAGTGTTTCACTACAGTTTATAACGCAGAGCCGAGATAATAAAAATTATTTTTTTATTCACAAAAATTAAATTTTAGCCCCCAGTTTTGTATTTTTTCAAGGGTAACAGGAGAAATTGGACCCCAAAAGTCATTATCCTAATTGTCCTGAGTATGCTGATACCCAATATGTGGGAGGGAAACACCGTTTGGGTGCATGGCAGAGCTCGGAAGGGAAGGAGCGCTGTTTGGAATGCTGACTTAGATGGATTGGTCTGCAGGCGTCACATTGCATTTACAGAGCCCCTGATGTACCTAAACAGTAGAAACCCCCACAAGTGACCCCACATTGGAAACTAGATCCCCCAAGGAAATTATCTAGATGTGTTGTGAGAACTTTGAACCCCCAAGTGTTTTACTACAGTTTATAATGCAGAGCCGTGAAAATAAAAAATCTTTTTTTTCCACAAAAATTATTTTTTAGCCCTCAGTTTTGTATTTTCCCAAGGGTATCAGGAGAAATTGGACCCCAAAAGTTGTTGTCCAATTTGTCCTGAGTATGCTGATACCCAATATGTGGGGGGAACATCGTTTGGGTGCACGGCAGAGCTTGGAAGGGAAGGAGCGCCGTTTCGAATGCAGACTCAGATGGATTGCTCTGCAGGTGTCACATTGCATTTGCAGAGCCCCTGATGTACCTAAACAGTAGAAACCCCCCACAAGTGACCCCATATTGGAAACTAGACCCCCAAAGGAACTTATGTATATGTGTTGTGAGGACTTTGAACCCCCAAGTATTTCACTACAGTTTATAACGCAGAGCCGTGAAAATAAAAAATCATTTTTTCCCACAAATAGGGTTTTTAGCCCCCCAAATTTTTATTTTCCCAAGGGTAACAAGAGAAATTCGAAACCAAAAGTTGTCCAATTTGTCCTGAGTATGCTGATACCCCATGTGTTGGGGTAAACCCCTGTTTGGGTGCACGGGAGAGCTCGGAAGGGAAGGAGCACTGTTTTATTTTTTTCAATGCAGAATTAGCTGGAATTGATATCAGACGCCATGTCGCGTTTGGAGAGCCCTTGATGTACCTAAACAGTGAAAACCCCCAATTCTAACTGAAACCCTAACCCAAACACACCACTAACCCAAACACACACCTTACCCTAATCCCAACTCTAACCATAGCCCAAACCACATCCCTAACCCGAACATGCCCCTAACCCTAATCCCAAACACACCCCTAAACCCAACCACACCCCTAACCCCAACACGCCCCTAACCCCAAAACACCCATAACCTTTATCCCAACCCTAACCACACCCCTAAATCCAACACACCCCTATCCCTAATCCCAACCGTAAATGTAATCCAAACCCTAACCCTAACTTTAGCCCCAACCCTAACCCTAACTTTAGCCCCAACCCTAACTGTAACCCTAGCCCCAACCCTAACCCTAGCCCTAACCTCAGCCCTAGCCCTAACCCCAACCCTAACCCTAGTCCTAACCCTAACTTTAGCCACAACCCTAACCCTAACTTAAGCCCCAACCCTAACTGTAGCCCTAACCCCAACCCTAACCCTAGCTCCAACCCTAACCCTAACCCTAGCCCTAACCCCAGCTCCAACACTAGTCCTAACCCTAGTCCCAACCCTAACCCTAACCCTAGCCCTAGCCTTAACCCTAATGGGAAAATGGAAATAATTACTTTTTTTTATTTTATTATTTTTCCCTAACTCAGGGGGTGATGAAGGGAGGTTTGGTTTACTTTTATAGAGGGTTTTTTTAGAGGATTTTTGTAATTGGCAGCTGTCACACACTAAAAGACGCTTTATATTGCAAAAAATAGTGTTTGAAACTATAATTTTTCCATATTTTGGTCCACAGAGTCATGTGAGGTCTTGTTTTTTTCGGGACGAGTTGACGTTTTCATTGGAACCATTTTCGGGCACGTGACTTTTTTGATCGCTTTTTATTCAGATTTTTGTGAGGCAGAATGACCAAAAACCAGCTATTCGTGAATTACTTTTGGGGGGGCATTTATACCGTTTCACGTTTGGTAAAATTGATAATGCAGTTTTATTCTTCGGGTCAGTACGATTACAGCAATACCTCATTTATATCTAGTTTATGTTTTTGGCGCTTTTATACGATAAAAACTATTTTATAGAAAAAAAAATATTTTTGCATTATTTTTCCGCTGATGATGCTGTATGGTCGGACATTTTTTGCGGGACAAGATGACGTTTTCAGCGGTACCATGGTTATTTATATCCGTATTTTTGATCGCCTGTTATTCCACTTTTTGTTCAGCGGTATGATAATAAAGCTTTGCTTTTTGACTCGTTTTTTCACGGTGTTTACTGAAGGGGTTAAATAGTGGGACAGTTTTATAGGTCGGGTCGTTATGGACGCGGCGATACTAAATATGTGTACTTTTATTGTTTTTTTTATTTAGATAAAGAAATGTATTTATGGGAACAATATATATTTTTTCTCTTTATTTAGGATTTTCTTTTTTTTTACACATGTGAATATATTTTTTTAACTTTATAACATTGCCCCAGGGGGGACATCATGTTATAGGGTCAGATCGCTGATCTGAAACTTTGCAGAGCACTGTGTCAGATCAGCGATCTGACAGGCAGGGCTGCAGGCTTACCAGCGCTTGCTCTGAGCAGGCGCTGGTAAGCCACCTCCCTGCAGGACCCAGAAGCAGCCCCGTGGCCATTTTGGATCTGGGGCCTGCAGGGAGAAGGAGGTACTCAAGGAGACCCTCAGAGCAACACGATCACATCATATCCAGGTATAAGAGACCTGAAGCTGCCCTGCTCGCTGCAATCTTTTCCTGTTTCAGCGAGAGTAAGGAGAGTTGGTGCTGAAATAGAGTGTCAGGACTCTAAATATTTTTTATCTTTTGTGCATTACTGCCCTTTTTCAAGATGGCGCCTTTGGTCTCATGTGCACTGTGTCTCCTGCTATAAAACTCCACCCCAGCATTCAGTCTGTGCTAGAGTATTCTGCCTTGCATCCAGCTCCTGACCTCTGATTACTCCCTGGCTATACACCTGCTCCTGTGAACCTGTGTGGTGATCCTGCTACACTGCTCTGAGTTCCTGCTGCATACACAAGTTTCCAGTAATCCTCCTTCATCTGCTGGTCGTGTTTACTTCCATCTGCATTTGCTGGTCATGTAAGCTGTTGCTGCTTTGCAATAACCTGAGACTATTAACCAGGCCTCCCTGGTTGAGCTAAGATATGATTTGAACTGCCTAATAAGCATATCTATCTGTGCCTTGGCTAAGACATGGATTTATTCGTGTCAAGTATCCTCAAGAATAACTGTGCTTCATAGACTTTCTGCTTGATTGCATTTTTCTCTGAAGTTTCCTATAGACTGCTAGCTGAGTTTATTTGCACCAAGTGTTGTGGACTTGAGGTTCTCTCTGCACCTGTTTGAATCACCGTGTGATAATATAGACTTTACCACTTATAAAACTGTGTCCTGTAGTTGTCTTGTTCCACGCAAAGAGTCTCCTGAGTTATCCCCTATAATTATTACATAGGGTCAGAATCGTGGTTTTTAGAGGTAGTGTAGGTTTGCATCTCTTACATCCACAACTCCTGAGAAACCAACAGTCCTTTTTAGGGCTAATTCGTGGGTCCCAGATATTGCAGCGCTAATCCAAAAAAGAGAAAAAAAAACAGCTTCCAAAAATGTACAAATTTATTAAGGATAAAAGGCAAAGTCCAGTCCAATCCAATAAATTACATAGTGAAGAGTAGCAAGCAACGCGTTTCAAACAATGGTATGTTCTTTCTCAAAGCTACTGCATACATGTGGCAGCAAGGTTAAATACCAGCTGCCACCAATGAGAATTACTCTGTCAATCACATGATAAACAGAGCAAATCATGTAGTTAAAAAACATTTACAACAAAACAAAGAATAACTTTAAGCAACTTACAAAAAAATGAACAAAGAAAAACGCAAGAAAAACATAATACAAATAATAGTTGCAATTCAGTAGTGGAACATGATCTCTCTCCGCGCATTCAGACCTGCAGGATGGCAGGTATTCAGGCAAAAAATCCAGTATGCTTCATGGGTCATTAAACGTCTCTTGAAATCTCCCCCTCTCGCTGATAGTTTAAGTTTCTCAATGCCGACGACTCGCAGAGATGCCGTGCTCCTCTGATGACAGGTAATAAAGTGCTTGGATGCAAATAACATAGATCGATTATCATTAACAGAAGTAATACTATCTGTAATATGTTCAGAAATGCGAGTTTTGAGCATTCTTGTGGTGCATCCTATATAACTTAAATTACATTCTATACATTTGATCATGTAGATTACATTTTTAGGTATATACTCACCCTTGGACGTGCCCTGCTTCTTTCCAGAAGCCTTCCTTCCTAAGAATGAGCGTGTGAAGGACCTTAGATGACGTCGCGGCTTGTCCATGTGACCGCTCGCGACCAATCACAAGCCGCGACGTCACCGCAGGTCATTCACGCGCTCATTCTTAGGAAGGAAGCCTGCCGGTTAGTACCAGGGAGCGTCCGAGGGTGAGTATATCAATATTTTTTATTTTGATTCTTTATTTTACACTTAAATATTGATTCTGATACCAGATTCCCGATATTGCAAACATATCGGAACTCGGTATCGGAATTCCGATACCAGATTCAGAAGATCGCCGACCTCATGGCCGACCCCACACAGGGTCGGGTCGGGTTTCATGAAACCCGACTTTGCCAAAAGTCGGCGACTTCTGAAAATGGCCGACCCGTTTCGCTCAACCCTACTTAGGAGTCTTCAAGTCAGTGCTAGAGTCAGGATGCACTTACTGGGCGAAGTTTGTATGGCCCCCGAAGGATGGTATAAATATCCAAATGGCCCTTGGTGAAAAAAAAATCCCCACTCCTGTTCTAGAAGAACATTATTTTTTTTATAAATAGCAACCTATTTTACGGGGTATCACATAGACCCGTATTCTGTCTGCAGCTCTTAGACCATCTCCTCACTAGTTACAGCGTGTTAGTGTGTATATATACGTATTATATCGTCTAATATGAAAATCGGACCTGAAACCAGATAAAAATTGAAATTGACTCAATTTTTACATTGTGTATCTCTGTGTTCCACACTAAGCATGGTGAACAGAAAGAGTAAAAGAGGACTTAAGAACCAAACTTGCTGAAAAATATGAACAATCTCAAAGTTACAAGACCAACTACATAGATCTTGATGTTCTTTTTTCCACGGTGTGCAACATAATCAAGAAGTTTACATCCTACAGCAATGTAGCTATTCTCCCTGTATGTGCACGGTAAAGACAGATTGATGAAAGGATGCAAATTAGGATAGTCCAGATGATTAATAAGCAGCCCTAAGTAAGTTTCAAAGAAATTAAAGCTGGCCTGCAGGCTCAGGGTGCATTAACCCCTTAAGCCCCAAGGGTGGTTTGCACGTTAATGACCGGGCCAATTTTTACAATTCTGACCACTGTCCTTTATGAGGTTATAACTCTGGAATGCTTCAATGGATCCTGATGAGTCTGACACTGTTTCCTCATGACATATTGTACTTCATGTTGCTGATAAATAATTCTTTGATATTACCTGTGTTTATTTGTGAAAAAAACTCAAATTTGGTGAAAATTTGGAAAATTTCGCAAATTTCCAACTTTTAATTTTTATGCCCTTAAATCACAGAGATATGTCACACAAAATACTTAATAAGTAACATTTCCCATATGTCTACTTTACATCAGCACAATTTTGGAACCAAAATTTTTTTGTTAGGGAGTTATAAGGGTTGACATTTCTCATTTTTACAACACCATTTTTATTTAGGGACTACATCACATTTGAAGTCATTTTGAGGGGTCTATATGATAGAAAATAACCAAGTGTAACACATTCTAAAACCTGCACCCCTCAAGGTGCTCAAAACCACATTCAAGAAGTTTATTTACCCTTCAGGTGATTCACAGGAATTTTGGAATGTTTAAAAAAAATGAACATTTAACTTCTTTTCACAAAAAATTTACTTCAGCTCCAATTTGTTTTATTTTACCAAGTGTAACAGGAGAAAATGGACCCCAATAGTTTTTGTACAATTTGTCCTGAGTACGCCAATACCCCATATGTGGGTGTAAACTACTGTTTGTGCACATGGCAGAGCTCGGAAGGGAAGGAGCGCCATTTGACTTTCAATGCAAATTTGACTGGAATTGAGATGGGACTCCATGTTTCATTTGGAGAGCCCCTGATGTGCCTAAACATTAAAACCCCCACAAGTGACACCATTTTGGAAAGAACACCCCCTAAGGAACTTATCTAGATGTGTGGTGAGCACTTTGACTCACAAAGTGCTTCACAGAAGTTTAAAATGCATAGCCGTAAAAATAAAAAATCATATTATTTCACAAAAATGATTTTTGACCCCAATTTTTTATTTTCCCAAGGGTTAGAGAACAAATTTGATCCCAAAATTTGTTGTACAATTTATCCTGAGTATGCTAATACCCCATATGTGGGGGTAAACCACTGTTTGGGCACATGGCAGAGCTCGGAAGGGAAGGAACGCAGTTTAACTTTTCAATGCAAAATTGACTGGAATTGAGATGGGACGCCATGTTGTGTTTGGAGAGCCCTTGATGTGCCTAAACATTGAAACCCCCAAGTGACACCATTTTAGAAAGTAGACCCCCTAAGGAAATTATCTAGATGTGATGTGAGAGCTTTGAACTCCCAAGTGTTTCACTACAGTTTATAACGCAGAGCCGAGATAATAAAAATTATTTTTTTATTCACAAAAATTAAATTTTAGCCCCCAGTTTTGTATTTTTTCAAGGGTAACAGGAGAAATTGGACCCCAAAAGTCATTATCCTAATTGTCCTGAGTATGCTGATACCCAATATGTGGGAGGGAAACACCGTTTGGGTGCATGGCAGAGCTCGGAAGGGAAGGAGCGCTGTTTGGAATGCTGACTTAGATGGATTGGTCTGCAGGCGTCACATTGCATTTACAGAGCCCCTGATGTACCTAAACAGTAGAAACCCCCACAAGTGACCCCACATTGGAAACTAGATCCCCCAAGGAAATTATCTAGATGTGTTGTGAGAACTTTGAACCCCCAAGTGTTTTACTACAGTTTATAATGCAGAGCCGTGAAAATAAAAAATCTTTTTTTTCCACAAAAATTATTTTTTAGCCCTCAGTTTTGTATTTTCCCAAGGGTATCAGGAGAAATTGGACCCCAAAAGTTGTTGTCCAATTTGTCCTGAGTATGCTGATACCCAATATGTGGGGGGAACATCGTTTGGGTGCACGGCAGAGCTTGGAAGGGAAGGAGCGCCGTTTCGAATGCAGACTCAGATGGATTGCTCTGCAGGTGTCACATTGCATTTGCAGAGCCCCTGATGTACCTAAACAGTAGAAACCCCCCACAAGTGACCCCATATTGGAAACTAGACCCCCAAAGGAACTTATGTATATGTGTTGTGAGGACTTTGAACCCCCAAGTATTTCACTACAGTTTATAACGCAGAGCCGTGAAAATAAAAAATCATTTTTTCCCACAAATAGGGTTTTTAGCCCCCCAAATTTTTATTTTCCCAAGGGTAACAAGAGAAATTCGAAACCAAAAGTTGTCCAATTTGTCCTGAGTATGCTGATACCCCATGTGTTGGGGTAAACCCCTGTTTGGGTGCACGGGAGAGCTCGGAAGGGAAGGAGCACTGTTTTATTTTTTTCAATGCAGAATTAGCTGGAATTGATATCAGACGCCATGTCGCGTTTGGAGAGCCCTTGATGTACCTAAACAGTGAAAACCCCCAATTCTAACTGAAACCCTAACCCAAACACACCACTAACCCAAACACACACCTTACCCTAATCCCAACTCTAACCATAGCCCAAACCACATCCCTAACCCGAACATGCCCCTAACCCTAATCCCAAACACACCCCTAAACCCAACCACACCCCTAACCCCAACACGCCCCTAACCCCAAAACACCCATAACCTTTATCCCAACCCTAACCACACCCCTAAATCCAACACACCCCTATCCCTAATCCCAACCGTAAATGTAATCCAAACCCTAACCCTAACTTTAGCCCCAACCCTAACCCTAACTTTAGCCCCAACCCTAACTGTAACCCTAGCCCCAACCCTAACCCTAGCCCTAACCTCAGCCCTAGCCCTAACCCCAACCCTAACCCTAGTCCTAACCCTAACTTTAGCCACAACCCTAACCCTAACTTAAGCCCCAACCCTAACTGTAGCCCTAACCCCAACCCTAACCCTAGCTCCAACCCTAACCCTAACCCTAGCCCTAACCCCAGCTCCAACACTAGTCCTAACCCTAGTCCCAACCCTAACCCTAACCCTAGCCCTAGCCTTAACCCTAATGGGAAAATGGAAATAATTACTTTTTTTTATTTTATTATTTTTCCCTAACTCAGGGGGTGATGAAGGGAGGTTTGGTTTACTTTTATAGAGGGTTTTTTTAGAGGATTTTTGTAATTGGCAGCTGTCACACACTAAAAGACGCTTTATATTGCAAAAAATAGTGTTTGAAACTATAATTTTTCCATATTTTGGTCCACAGAGTCATGTGAGGTCTTGTTTTTTTCGGGACGAGTTGACGTTTTCATTGGAACCATTTTCGGGCACGTGACTTTTTTGATCGCTTTTTATTCAGATTTTTGTGAGGCAGAATGACCAAAAACCAGCTATTCGTGAATTACTTTTGGGGGGGCATTTATACCGTTTCACGTTTGGTAAAATTGATAATGCAGTTTTATTCTTCGGGTCAGTACGATTACAGCAATACCTCATTTATATCTAGTTTATGTTTTTGGCGCTTTTATACGATAAAAACTATTTTATAGAAAAAAAAATATTTTTGCATTATTTTTCCGCTGATGATGCTGTATGGTCGGACATTTTTTGCGGGACAAGATGACGTTTTCAGCGGTACCATGGTTATTTATATCCGTATTTTTGATCGCCTGTTATTCCACTTTTTGTTCAGCGGTATGATAATAAAGCTTTGCTTTTTGACTCGTTTTTTCACGGTGTTTACTGAAGGGGTTAAATAGTGGGACAGTTTTATAGGTCGGGTCGTTATGGACGCGGCGATACTAAATATGTGTACTTTTATTGTTTTTTTTATTTAGATAAAGAAATGTATTTATGGGAACAATATATATTTTTTCTCTTTATTTAGGATTTTCTTTTTTTTTACACATGTGAATATATTTTTTTAACTTTATAACATTGCCCCAGGGGGGACATCATGTTATAGGGTCAGATCGCTGATCTGAAACTTTGCAGAGCACTGTGTCAGATCAGCGATCTGACAGGCAGGGCTGCAGGCTTACCAGCGCTTGCTCTGAGCAGGCGCTGGTAAGCCACCTCCCTGCAGGACCCAGAAGCAGCCCCGTGGCCATTTTGGATCTGGGGCCTGCAGGGAGAAGGAGGTACTCAAGGAGACCCTCAGAGCAACACGATCACATCATATCCAGGTATAAGAGACCTGAAGCTGCCCTGCTCGCTGCAATCTTTTCCTGTTTCAGCGAGAGTAAGGAGAGTTGGTGCTGAAATAGAGTGTCAGGACTCTAAATATTTTTTATCTTTTGTGCATTACTGCCCTTTTTCAAGATGGCGCCTTTGGTCTCATGTGCACTGTGTCTCCTGCTATAAAACTCCACCCCAGCATTCAGTCTGTGCTAGAGTATTCTGCCTTGCATCCAGCTCCTGACCTCTGATTACTCCCTGGCTATACACCTGCTCCTGTGAACCTGTGTGGTGATCCTGCTACACTGCTCTGAGTTCCTGCTGCATACACAAGTTTCCAGTAATCCTCCTTCATCTGCTGGTCGTGTTTACTTCCATCTGCATTTGCTGGTCATGTAAGCTGTTGCTGCTTTGCAATAACCTGAGACTATTAACCAGGCCTCCCTGGTTGAGCTAAGATATGATTTGAACTGCCTAATAAGCATATCTATCTGTGCCTTGGCTAAGACATGGATTTATTCGTGTCAAGTATCCTCAAGAATAACTGTGCTTCATAGACTTTCTGCTTGATTGCATTTTTCTCTGAAGTTTCCTATAGACTGCTAGCTGAGTTTATTTGCACCAAGTGTTGTGGACTTGAGGTTCTCTCTGCACCTGTTTGAATCACCGTGTGATAATATAGACTTTACCACTTATAAAACTGTGTCCTGTAGTTGTCTTGTTCCACGCAAAGAGTCTCCTGAGTTATCCCCTATAATTATTACATAGGGTCAGAATCGTGGTTTTTAGAGGTAGTGTAGGTTTGCATCTCTTACATCCACAACTCCTGAGAAACCAACAGTCCTTTTTAGGGCTAATTCGTGGGTCCCAGATATTGCAGCGCTAATCCAAAAAAGAGAAAAAAAAACAGCTTCCAAAAATGTACAAATTTATTAAGGATAAAAGGCAAAGTCCAGTCCAATCCAATAAATTACATAGTGAAGAGTAGCAAGCAACGCGTTTCAAACAATGGTATGTTCTTTCTCAAAGCTACTGCATACATGTGGCAGCAAGGTTAAATACCAGCTGCCACCAATGAGAATTACTCTGTCAATCACATGATAAACAGAGCAAATCATGTAGTTAAAAAACATTTACAACAAAACAAAGAATAACTTTAAGCAACTTACAAAAAAATGAACAAAGAAAAACGCAAGAAAAACATAATACAAATAATAGTTGCAATTCAGTAGTGGAACATGATCTCTCTCCGCGCATTCAGACCTGCAGGATGGCAGGTATTCAGGCAAAAAATCCAGTATGCTTCATGGGTCATTAAACGTCTCTTGAAATCTCCCCCTCTCGCTGATAGTTTAAGTTTCTCAATGCCGACGACTCGCAGAGATGCCGTGCTCCTCTGATGACAGGTAATAAAGTGCTTGGATGCAAATAACATAGATCGATTATCATTAACAGAAGTAATACTATCTGTAATATGTTCAGAAATGCGAGTTTTGAGCATTCTTGTGGTGCATCCTATATAACTTAAATTACATTCTATACATTTGATCATGTAGATTACATTTTTACTACTACAATTAGTGAACTGTTGTATTTTTTTATTGCTGCTTATCTTCACTGTCATAGAAAAAATGTGCAGTGTTAGAATGGGCACACCTTCTGCATCTGGAAGCACCACAGCGATAGAAACCATTGTAATGTAACCAGGTGCCCAATGGGTTAACTGAGTTGAAAAAACTTGGAGAAAGAGTATCTGAGAGAGTGGTGGCTTTTTTTGCTACCACTTGAAACCCTGTTGCGTTTGGAGAGCCCCTGATGTGCCTAAACATTAAAACCCCCGCAAGTGACACCATTTTGGAAAGAAGACCCCCTAAGGAACTTATCTAGATGTATGGTGAGCACTTTGACCCACCAAGTGCTTCACAGAAGTTTGAAATGCATAGCCGTAAAAATAAAAAATTATATTATATAATATTTCACAAATATGATCTTTTTAACCCCAATTTTTTATTTTCCCAAGGGTTAGAGAAGAAATTGAATCCTAAAAGTTGTTGTGCAATTTGTCCTGAGTATGGCGATACCCCATATGTGGGGGTAAACCACTGTTTGGGTGCATGGCAGAGCTCGGAAGGGAAGGAACGCAGTTTGACTTTTCAATGCAGAATTGACTGGAATTGAGATGGGATGCTATGTTGCGTTTGGAGAGCCCCTGATGTGCCTAAACATTGCAACCCCCCACAATTGACACCATTTTGGAAAGTAGACCCCCTAAGGAACTTATCTAGATGTGTGGTGAGCACTTTGACCCACCATGTGCTTCACAGAAGTTTATCATGTAGAGCCGTAAAAATAAAAAATCATATTTTTTCACAAAAATAATATTTTCAACCCCAATTTTTTATTTTCCCAACGGTAAGGTCAGATTCGTGGTTTTTAGAGGTAGTGTAGGTTTGCAACTCTTACATCCACAACTCCTGAGAAACCAACAGTCCTTTTTAGGGCTAATTTGTGGGTCCCGATATTGCAGCGCTAGGCGGGCAGGGCACAGCATATCCACATCAGTGAAAGGCCTGCAGGCACTGTATGTTCGTCCATTGGTCCTACTACATCCTTCCCAAAGCTCCATAACTGCCTGCTGCTGCAACTTATTTACTGTCTATAAACCAATTTAAAAAAAAAAAAATACCCCCCCCCAAAAAAAAAATACAGTCTGTTCTGTCATACTGAGGCCTGTTGAAAAGTGCTAGTTTGTCAGGCATACATACATAGCATAGTTGTTACCCATGTGCCCCTTTTTTTGGGTGTTTCAAATTCACCAAAAAAGGCCTCATATAGCTCTGTGCTCCAAGTTTGGTCATTGGAGGCCGGTGTACTTATTTTGTGGCTGTGTGATACTTAAATTCTATACAGCGCTATTTAGCATCCAAAAAATTGAAAGGTCACAGATTTTCCAGTGAGGTATTTCCGTTACAGCCGTCATATATCTCTGTGCTCTAAGTCTGGGCATTGGAGGCCGGTGTACTAATTTTGTGGCTGTGTGATACTCAAATTCTATAAAGCGCTATTTAGCATAAATTAACTTTAAAAAAAAAAATTGAATACAGTCTGTTAGGTCTAGCTGAGGCCTGCCTGGTGTTTGAGTTTGAAAAATCGTAGATTTGCAGGCATACTCATCACATATTATTTCGCTAGTAATAAAGACATTTGTGTTGAGCATTTGAAATAGTTCACTAGTTCATTTAAAATGGTTAAGGCAAGGGGCAAGGGACGGGGAAGTGGATGTGATGCTGATGGTGCATCCAGAGGACGAGGCTGTGGGCAAGGTGAATGTGGACAACAACAAAGACCAACATCTTCTCGCTCGACCTTCCTGTCCCATTTTCGGGGGGACCGCAGCACACCACTTTTGAAGCCAGAGCAATGTGAAATGGTTGTTGGTTGGATAGCGGATAATGCTTCCAGTCAATTAGCCACCACCACCACAACCTTGTCTTCCACATGGTCAAGTCTGAGTAGCCATTAGTGTGGCCAGGATATTTCTCACCCTGATTCTCCTTCCTCCCACCATGCCGAGTGCCCTAAGACAACTGATTCCACACTTGGACACTCTGAACAACTGTTCAGTTTTCCATTTCAAGATTCAGAAATCTCTGCCAGTCAACTTGAAGTGGGTCAAGATGAGATCGCATGTAGAGCTGCCCAAAGCTTTGACCAGCCCCAGTTACACAAAGTCGTTGGTGGGAAAGTGTCAAAGGAGGTGGACGATGATGAGACACAATTGCCAGAAAGTCAGGAGGAGGAGCAGGGTGCAGATGTGGAAGACGAGATAGTGGATGACATAGTGACTGACCAAACCTGGCAGGTGGAGAGCAGCACAAATGGGGAAGGAGGCATATCCCCCCAACAGGCTGGAAGAAGCAGTGTGATGGCCACAGACAGAAGGCGTGCATCCATTCCCAGTAACACCAGCATGAGTGAAGTTTCCATTCCACCTGTGAGATCTTCCCGAGTCTGGCTCTGGCTATTTTTTAAAGACTCTGCCGATAACCCCAAACAGGCCATTTGCAGCACCAGCCATGCCCGCATCAGCAGGGGTAGCAAAACAACCAGCCTGACCACCCCCAGCATGATCAGGCACATGCAAGCAAAGCACCCGATTTTGTGGGCCGAACCCCAGGCTCCAGGACCACTGCCTGCTGGTCACACCACTGCTTCTTCCACTGTTTTGCATAGAAGCCAATCCCCATTACACCGTACATGTGAAGATGCCTCTAACCCTGCACCGGTTGTGGCCCACAGTAAAGCAGCACCTTCATCAAGCCCTGTCCACGTCCTTGTCCCAGCACATGTCTATAACCCAGTCTTTGGAACACAAGCGGAAATACCCAGCCCCACAGGCCACAGTCCTCAATTCTAATATTTCTCTTCTGCTTGTGCTAGAAATGCTGCCTTTTAGGCTTGTTGAGACGGAAGCTTTACGCAACCAGATGGCGGCAGCCATTCTAAGGTACTCGGTCCCCAGTTGCCACTATTTCTCCTGGTGTGCCATACCGACATTACACCAGCATGTGTCCCACAACATTACCCGTGCCCTCAACAATGCTGTTACCGGGAAGTCCACCTAACCATGGACAAGTGCTTGTGGGCAGGGATAGTACATCTCTCTGATGGCACACTGGGTTAACATAGTGAAAGCTGGGACCTAGTCGGACCATGAGATAGAACACATTCTCCCCACACTGAGGATTGCTGGCCCTATGTCAATTAGGGTTGCCCCCACAGTCTACAGCTCCAGCACCTCCTCTTCATCCTCCACGTCTGAAATCAACACATCAGTCAGAAGCTGGAAGCACTGCAGCACTGCCTCAGCCAGGTGGCAACAGGCTGTTCTGCATCTAATCTGCATAGGTGACAAACCGCACAATGCAGAAGAGTTGTGGACAGCGCTGAAAGAGCAGTCAGATGTTTGGATGACACCACTAAACCTACAGCCAGGCATGGCCGTGTGTGACAATGGCCGTAACCTGGTGGTGGCTCTGAGGCAAGTTGAGCTCACACACTTACCTTGCTTGGCCCATGTGCTTAGCCTCGTGGTTCAATGTTTTCTGAAAAGCTACCCGGAGCTGCTGGATCTGCTAGTGAAAGTATGCCATTTGTCTGCCCATTTCAGAAAGTCAGCTACAGCTTCAGCTGTCCTTTCCGTGCTTCAGCAGTGGTTTCAGCTTCCAGCTCACCAACTGTTGTGTGATGTCCCCACGTGCTGGAACTGTACGCTGCATATGTTGGAAAGGATTTGTGAGCAGAAGAGGGCCGATGTTGACTACCAACATCAACAAGGCCGTCGAATTTCAGGTCAGACTCCACACATAAGACCTCAGGAGTGGATATGGATGTCAGACATATGTAACATCCTCCAAAACCTTGAGGACTGCACCAAGATGGTGAGCAGTGATGATGCCATAATTAGCATCACCATCCCGCTTCTCAGCATTCTTAAAAACTCTCTGCTCACAATCAAAGAGGATGCATTGAAGGCAGAGCATGAGGACATGGAGCAAGGAAACATACAGGGGGATTACACTCAGCCCAGCCTCATGTCTTCTCAACGTGGATTGGTAGGCAATGAGGAGGAGGAGGAGGAAGAACAGGAGCTACTTTCATGCGCTATAGACGGTACTACAAACACATCTGTATTAGCTTCTGTTCAGCGGGGATGGCCTGAGGACAGGGAGGAGGAGGATGAGGAGGAGGAGAGCATGGTCAGTCGTCCTGTTGGTGAGGACACGGAAATCTTGCCTGTTAGCAGTCTGGCACGCATGGCTGACTTTATGTTGTGCTGCAGTTCACGTGACCCTCAGATTATCACAATTTTGGGTGACACTCATTATTGGTTGGTGACACTTTTAGACCCACGCTACAATGAGAACTTTCAATCTCTTCTGCCTGAGGCAGAGAGGTGTACTAAAATGTTGCAGTACCACAGGGCCCTTGTAGCAGAATCACTTAGAAAATTCCCATGTGAGAACTGCTGGCAGCAGACATCAGAGTTTGTTGTACAACCAAGGATTCCAAGTGAGAGAGCCAGAAGTACAATCCAGCTCAGGCAGGGGAACAATGGCCAAGTTCAGGGACAGTTTGCTCAGACCCTCCTATCGTGTCAGCACAGAGGCAAGGGGTGCTGTCACAAGAAGTGCAATGTTTGGGAAGATGGTGAGGGAGTACCTTGCAGATCGTACAAACATCCTCCGTGATTCCTCTTTGCCTTTTAAAAATTAGGTATCCAAGCTGGACGCGTGGCATGAACTGTATCTCTACGCCTTGGAGGTCCTGGCCTTCCTGATGGTAGCATTCTGTCAGATAGGGTTTTTAGTGCCGCTGGTGGAATTATCACAGATAAGCGCATACGCCTGTCAACTGAAAATGCTGACAGGCTGACTCTTATCAAAATGAACAAGGCCTGGATTGGGAAAGACTTCTGTACACCACCAAGGTAAAACAGCGAAACATAACCTCAAATACATTCTCTCTTTTGGGGAGGTGTATTCTCATGCACCGCTTCACAACCACACATGGGTATACGCTTCCAGATTTGGTCTGTTTGTTTTTATCCTCCTCCTTATCCTCATCCTCCTCATCCAGAACCACTATATCACCAGGGTGAACTTGGTCTGTTTGGTGCATTTTGGCCAAGGGTGCTGTGATGGCACTCTTTTATTTTATTTAAAAAAGGACAACACATTGGGAAACTGGGCATGGCATTACATTGGGCCTACTTCTTAACTCTGTCTCCTGCAATCTGTCCTGTACCTGCCAGTAGATCTCCAGGGTGAACGTGCTCTGTATGGTGCATGTTGGCCAAGGGGCCTGTGATGGCACTCTTTTATTTTTTTTTAAAATGGACCACACATTGGGGAATTGGGCATGACATTCCATTGGGCCAACTTCTTAACTCGGTCTCCTGCAATCTAAAATGCACCTGCCACTAGATCTACAGGGTGAACATGCTCAGTACTGTTATAGGTCGTTGAAGTTTGGGCTAGGGGCATGCGATGGCATTAGTGTATTTTTAAAAAAGGTACCCCCATTGGGGAATTGTTTGGCAGATCATGCACTGCATTAAAAGTCTCAGAGACCCCTACATTGGCCCTAATTCTTAACTTTGTCTCCTGCAATGTCTCTTCCTTATCTCCGAAGACATGACCAGGGTGCACGTACTCAGTACTGTTATAGGCCAGTGAAGTTTGGTCAAAGGGGGCTGTGATGGCACTAGTCTATTTTTACAAAAGGTACCCCCCATTTGTGAAACTACATCCTTGTTGACAAACACTTCATAACATTTGTGTACCTGAAAGAACTCACTTGAAAAGCTCCTTTTTGTGTTGCCTGGTTGCTAACATTGGACACAATATGCTTCATATAAATTTAATAAAGCAATGCTGTTACTTTGCCTCAGTAGTTCATTAAAAATATAGCTTTGTACACTATATTTGTTTCTCTCCTTGTGAGTCTTAACTTTGTCTGCGTCAAATGTACAAATGGAGAATATACAAAAAGCGATTTGTGAACAAGATTGAAATACTGTATAACGAATGCATTCAGACAATCAGATAGCTGCATTTCTTGTAAAACATTTAGAGATGTGACAGACAATGCTGATAGTGACACAATCTTGATTAAATATTTGTTTATTCACTTCACAGACAGTTCTAAGCATCTATATTATTTGCTATTTGTCATTGTAAAACATTAAGGTTTACTGAAACTATGGCGGTTGTGGTTTGATCTAAATCCTTGTGGCTTTTATTTTCTAGGGGCTTATGGCCCCTCATCTGATGACTCCATAATATCTCAGTTTCATCCAACCTTGAAAAGTGGCCACTTGAAGGTGTGGGGTAGCTAGAGTTACTACATGGCGTTATTCACTGTATAAGACCAGAGAAACATGACTAAGACAGATGCCAAAACTGGGGTACCTGTGCATGTACAGTGTGCTGATACCTGCATAATTGGGGACGCCCATGCAGTGTAGGTAATCTCCCAGGGGTTCTCTGTCTTAGTGTTGCTTCCCTGATATTCCAGACGGATGATGTTTAAAAGCCTCTTGGTGATGATCTAACTATACTGTATGTAGTTAATATTCACATATACGTAATCACTATATTTACTTAATACTTATATGTACTTATTAACCTGTGTATGTTAACACATACAAAAGTGTACGCACTAACAGTATTCAATCATACTATTCCTTGAATTTTGTAGTTTGAAATAAAATTGCCTTGTATTGCAAGATTTTACCTTTTTTAAAGCCGTATCTGAACCTTAGTGTTAAAAACATGTCAAACAAAATTGCCAAATTTACCTGTTAATAATTGTGCAAATAGGGAACCATCATACCATTAACAAATACGAGTGAATTTTCCTGGGCCCATCCAGTATGTGGGTTCCAAGGCATAATAGGTTGCATATGACTGACTATACAGCAGGGTTTGCCTTCCTGCCAATTTATAAAACAAAGGAGTATGGAGCACAAAATGCATATTGTGAAGTAGATTTTCATGGGCACATCCAGTATGTGGGTTCCAAGGCCTCATCAGTTGCATATGACTGACTATGCAGCAGAGTTTGCCTTCCTGCCAATGTATAAAACAAAGGAGTATGGAGCACAAAATGCATATTGTGAAATGGATTTTCCTGGGCCCATCCAGTATGTGGGTTCAAAGGCTTATTAGGGTGCATATAAATTGGTAGCAGGGCAGGCCTTGAATTCAATGCAACACTTTTTCAGGAGTCCCTCCTGGACATCTTATGACAGGGGTATTTTGGTGCGTCGTAATTCTTGGCAGCCCATCCACTCACAGCATAGGCTACAACAGCTTAGGAGACCCACTGTTTTACAATGGCCCTTTAAGAAGATTAAAGGGACTCTGTCACCTGAATTTGGAGGGAGGGAATAAGGCAAGATTGCCTTGTGCAGGCATGTACTACGGAGGACAGATAATGAACTTCAATCCAATATTGCAGCCAGCATGCAGCCAGCGGGTAAAGGAAATCAAACACCCGAAAACCCCGCCCCTATGGCTGAAAATTGTTCAAATGCCGCCTGATGCACCAGTAAAAATAGGCCCTGTAACTTTAAGAGTCCCTCCTTCATAAATGAAACAAGATAGGTCTGCTTATGTGTCACACACCGCATGGCCAGCTAGGGGTGTTAAATGTTACAATGACATTTCCCAGTGAATGCATTTGTAGTGGTTGAAAGCAATGTTAAAGTTGAAAAACACTTCAGGAACGCAGCGTCTGAGCTGAGCCTAAGTGGGAGAGGAAAATTTTGTTCTGGGGTTAAGTATTTGGCCTTACATGCAAGTCATTAACCTGCAAAGGATGTCCCTTGACATATTTCCAAGCAAACCCATTTTGGTTTCGTTTTCATGCGTTTTTTGTGGTACCGAGAAAAATGGCATGAATCTCAGAAAAAAATGATTAAGGCTGTGAACTAGGAGTCAGGAATGCTTCCAGGGGCGATCCCCATGTTGTCCCTACGTCATTTGAGCAGTGTTTCCATAATTTTCAGACGTTTTAGACCTTAAAAGGGCCCCTTGGCGGGATCGCTGTAAAAATACTCGGGTCTTCCATAGACTTACATTGGGCTCGTTGTTCTGGCCTAGTACCCGCGTGTTCCAATTTGCTCGACCTGAGCAACGAGCATCTGAGCATTTTAGTGCTCGCACATCACTAATAATAATCATATTTTTTATTTTTATGTTCAAAAATTCAAATATTATACAGTACAGACCAAAAGTTTGGACACACCTTTTCATTTAAAGATTTTTCTGTATTTTCATAACTATGAAAATTGTAAGTTCACACTGAAGGCATCAAAACTACGAATTAACACATGTGGAAATATATACTTAACAAAAAAGTGTGAAACAACTCAAATTATGTCTTATATTCTAGGTTCTTCAAAGTAGCCACCTTTTGCTTTGATGACTGCTTTGCACACTCTTGGCATTCTCTTGAAGAGCTTCAAGAGGTAGTCACCGGGAATGGTCTTCCAACAATCTTGAAGGAGTTCCCAGAGATGCTTAACACTTGTTAGCCCTTTTGACTTCACTCTACAGTCCAGCTCACACCAAACCATCTCGATTGGGTTCAGGTCTGGTGATTGTGGAGGCCAGGTCATCTGGCGTAGCACCCCATCACTCTCCTTCTTAGTCAAATAGCCCTTACACAGCCTGGAGGTGTGTTTGGGGTCATTGTCCTGTTGAAAAATAAATGATGGTCCAACTAAACGCAAACCGGATGGAATAGCATGCCGCTGCAAGATGCTGTGGTAGCCATGCTGGTTCAGTATGCCTTCAATTTTGAATAAATCCCCAACAGTGTCACCAGCAAAGCACCCCCACACCATCACACCTCCTCCTCCATGCTTCATGGTGGGAACCAGGCTTGTAGAGGTCATCCGTTCACCTTTTCTGCGTCGCACAAAGACACGGTGGTTGGAACCAAAGATCTCAAATTTGGACTCATCAGACCAAAGCACAGATTTCCAGTGGTCTAATGTCCATTCCTTGTGTTCTTTAGCCCAAACAAGTCTCTTCTGCTTGTTGCCTGTCCTTAGCAGTGGTTTCCTAGCAGCTATTTTACCATGAAGGCCTGCTGCACAAAGTCTCCTCTTAAAGGGAACCTGTCACCTGAATTTGGCGGGACCGGTTTTAGGTCATATGGGCGGGGTTTCGGGTGTTTGATTCACCCTTTCCTTACCCGCTGGCTGCATGCTGGCCGCAATATTGGATTGAAGTTCATTCTCTGTCCTCCGGAGTACATGCCTGTGCAAGGCAATATTGTTTCCTTTAACAGTTGATGTAGAGATGTGTCTGCTGCTAGATCTCTGTGTGGCATTGACCTGGTCTCTAATCTGAGCTGCAGTTAACCTGCGATTTCTGAGGCTAGTGACTCGGATAAACTTATCCTCAGAAGCAGAGGTGACTCTTGGTCTTCCTTTCCTGGGGCCGTCCTCATGTGAGCCAGTTTCTTTGTAACGCTTGATGGTTTTTGCCACTGCACTTGGGGACACTTTCAAAGTTTTACCAATTTTTTGGACTGACTGACCATCTCTTAAAGTAATGATGGCCCCTCAGTTTTCTTTACATAGCTGCTTTTTTCTTGCCATAATACAAATTCTAACAGTCTATTCGGTAGGACTATCAGCTGTGTATCCACCAGACTTCTGCAAAACACAACTGATGGTCCCAACACCATTTATATGGCAATAAATCCCACTTATTAAACCTGACAGGGCACACCTGTGAAGTGAAAACCATTCCTGGTGACTACCTCTTGAAGTTCATCAAGAGAATGCCAAGAGTGTGAAAAACAGTCATTAAAGCAAAAGGTGGCTACTTTGAAGAACCTAGAATATAAGACATAATTTCAGTTGTTTCACACTTTTTTAAGTATATAATTCCACATGGGTCAATTCATAGTTTTGTTGCCTTCAGTGTGAATGTATAATTTTTATAATCATGAAAATACAGAAAAATCTTTAAATGAGAAGGTATGTCCAAACTTTTGGTCTGTACTGTATATCTAAGATGTATTGAGATTTAACAAGCATTAAACTGCAGACCTTACCTTTACTTTTTAAGTTTATTCTACTGCATTATTTAAAAGGACTTGCATGTTACATTATATAATATAGAAGTCTAATGATTAATATGGGTATCACACAGGTCATGACAATAAAACATAGGTATTCTTATATATGAGCTTTCAGGAGGAAAAAAAGCTCAGTTTCTTAGATGACTGCTTTCAAGATATCTAAAAAAGGGATCTTTTGTAGTCTCAAAAGCACATTTATCAGATATATTGGATGTTCAATCTGCTGCCCTTTTAATCTCACTTGAGATAACCTTCACAGAGGTCTGACTTAAAGTAAAATATTTATTTCTCCTTTATCACTTGCTCATTCAGTGCCAAAGTACAGTGTACTTTGTCTTCATGTTTCAAAAACCTGGATAGACATATTTGCTGTTTTAAATAATTTGTAATTTTACTGTGTTTTCTATCTCCTGTTTTATTTTTTGAATATAGAAAAATGGCAGAACCAATTTTACACAGGACATAACAATTTAGAAATTATTTTATTGAGCAAATATTGTAGATAATTGTGTATTAAATATTGTTAGATATTTGAATTCAGTGAGGCATTGCTTTATTACCTTGATGCATCAAATGACGACCTTGATAACCACATTTATACCGTTCATGTTTATTAAAATAAATATAGTCTGAATATAAATGAAGATAATATTAAATTATTTTGGGGTGGATTCTATATATTTAAAACCAATATTTAGTTCTCAAAAGGGTGTTCCTAATCTACATGTACTGTATCACTTATATACTCCACATTTTTCCCCAGAACATAAGGGCTTCATTAGCTTGAACATTGCTGTTCATCAGGCTGGAGCCATGATGTCTTTTTGACAATCTGTCAATCTGAGTCCCACAGGATCTTTATGCTTATGGTACATATATATTTTTAAGGAACGGTTGGATATGTCCTTAAGACCCAGATCTTGTAGGATCATAGAAACAATACAGATTCTGAAGCTTCCAAAATATTGACCTCTTTCCACACAAAGTAACATAAAAGTACAGCGAAGGCACATAGTAATTTTTTGTAGAATTATTTGAAGTGCTATTTAAAATGTTTATTAATATATGTAAAAACAAGTCTTATTTTTCAATGCAGATAATATCCATATATTTAATACACTTCCTTCAAAAAAGTCCTTAAAGAGAAAGACACACATAAAACAATAGCAAAGAGTGGTGTACTGTATATGCATGGCCACCTGTCCAATCCGACAGTGCACAACAGAATCCTTTTCTTGATACAGATGCTTCTCAGTTGTGAGACTAATAAAGAAAACAAAATATTGCCCTGGGTTAAATATTTGAGGCACCTAAAGGTAACGTCTCACAGTGGCACTTTTGTCGCTACGACGGTATGATCCGTGACGTTCCAGCGATATCCATACGATATCACTGTGTCTGACACGCAGCAGCGATCAGGGACCCTGCCGAGAATCGTACGTCGTAGCAGATCGTTTGGAACTTTATTTTGTCGCTGGATCTCCCGCTGTCATCGCTGGATCGGTGTGTGTGACACCGATCCAGCGATGCGTTCGCTTGTAACGAGGGTAAACATCGGGTTACTAAGCGCAGGGCCGTGCTTAGTAACCCGATGTTTACCCTGGTTACCATCGTAAATGTAAAAAAAAATAAACCGTACATACTCACACTCCGGTGTCCGTCAGGTCTCTAGTCACCGCTGTGCTCTGCTTTCACTTTACGGCCGGCACTCAGTCAGTGCAGGAAGCAGACGGCTAGGGACCTGACGGACACCGGAATGTGAGTATGTACGGTTTGTTTTTTTTTCATTTACGATGGTAACCAGGGTAAACATCGGGTTACTAAGCGCGGCCCTGCGCTTAGTAACCCGATATTTACCCTGGTTACCCGGGGACTTAGGCATCGTTGGTCGCTGGAGAGCTGTCTGTGTGACAGCTCCCCAGCGACCACACAACGACTTACCAACGATCACGGCCAGGTCGTATCGCTGGTCGTGATCGTTGGTAAATCGTTTTGTGTAACGGTACCCTTACTTCATCTGGATATCTCTGACTCTGCTGGCAGCATGTCTTAGGGTACCGTCTCACAGTGGCACTTTGGTCGCTACGATGGTACGATCCGTGATGTTCCAGCGATATCCATACGATATCGCTGTGTCTGACACGCAGCAGCGATCAGGGACCCTGCTGAGAATTGTACGTCGTAGCAGATCGTTTGGAACTTTCTTTCGTCGCTGGATCTCCCGCTGTCATCGCTGGATCGTTGTGTGTGACAGCGATCCAGCGATGCGTTCGCTTGTAACCAGGGTAAACATCGGGTTACTAAGCGCAGGGCCGCGCTTAGTAACCCGATGTTTACCGTGGTTACCAGCGTAAATGTAAAAACAAAAAAAACGTACATACTCACATTCCGGTGACCTTCAGGTCCCTTGCCGTCTGCTTCCCGCTCTGACTGACTCCCGGCCGTAAGGCAGTACAGAGCACAGCGGTGACGTCACCGCTGTGATCTGCTTTCACTTTACGGCGGCACTCAGTCAGAGCGGGAAGCAGACGGCAAGGGACCTGAAGGTCACCGGAATGTGAGTATGTACGTTTTTTTTTTTTTACATTTACGCTGGTAACCACGGTAAACATCGGGTTACTAAGTGCAGCCCTGCGCTTAGTAACCCGATGTTTACCCTGGTTACCCGGGGACCTCGGCATCGTTGGTCGCTGGAGAGCTGTCTGTGTGACAGCTCCCCAGCGATCACACAACGACTTACCAACGATCACGGCCAGGTCGTATCGCTGGTCGTGATCGTTGGTAAATCGTTTTGTGAGATGGTACCCTAACTCCAGTCTTCTTGTTGACATATGTTAATTGGTGTGCTACTTTGGTAGATAACACATACTGAGAATTGGAGAATTGCACCTGCACTAACATACACCTACATTGGTGTTATGCCTGAGTACACAAACAAAAAAAACTGTGATATTCCTGCACCATGTCTCCAATTTTTCTTCTCTATTCACTTGTATGATACTGATTTGTGTGATATTTACTACTTGCGGAACACGTATAGATTTAAAACATGCACTCAGTCAGCAGAGAGAGCAACTGTAGAGTGAGAGAATAGACAGAGGTGGTTTATTACCATTTTTGCCTTCATGATCACTGTATACATAGCACTAATCAAGCAGTATGTAAACAGTACGAGAATTGCTAAAACCTCTGAACCCAACCTTTTCCTCACAAAATGAATATGTGATTTCTGGGTAGAGAGAGGGAACAGGGGCTACTGAGTCCTAACAAATCCAAATCAGCTCTGCTTTATAGCCGTGAGGCTGCATTTGATGTTTAACAGGATTAAACATACTAACCCATGTTGGAAGGTGTATGTATATATATATATATATATATATATATATATATATATATGTATATATATACTAGATGGTGGCCCGATTCTAATGCATTGGGTACTCTAGAATATGTATGCGTAGTGTATAGCACGGCCCACGTAGTATATTGCACAGCCACGCAGTTCATTGTGCAACCCACACAGTACATTGCGCAGCCCACGCAGTACATTGCGCAGCCCACGCAGTAATTGCGCAGCCCACACAGTACATTGCGCAGCCCATGCAGTACATTGCGCAGCCCACACAGTAGATTGCGCAGCCCACGCAGTACATTGCGCAGCCCACATAGTACATTGCGCAGCCCACATAGTACATTGCGCAGCCCACGTTGTATATTGCGCAGCCCACGTAGTACATTGCGCAGCCCACGTTGTACATTGCGCAGCCCAGGTTGTACATTGCGCAGCCCACGTAGTATATTGTGCAGCCCACGTAGTATATTGCGCAGCCCACATAGTATATAGCAATGTGGGCATCATATCCCTGTTAAAAAAAAAAGAAATAAAATAAAAAATAGTTATATACTCACCTTCCGGAGCCTCCGCATCCAAGCGAAGAGATTACCGACGCTGCTCGTGCACTTCGATCTCAAGAGCGTATTGCGGTCTCGCGAGATCGCAGCATAGACCGGTTACCGAAGCGTCGCAAGCGGGAAAGGCCTGTTGTCGATCCGGGGGGCGACGGACGGTGAGTATATAACGATTTTTTATTTTTTTTATTATTTTTATCATTAGATCGTTTTACTATTCATGTTGCATAGGCAGCATGAGTAGTAAAAAGTTGGTCACACAGGGTTAATAGCAGCGGTAACGGAGTGCATTACACTGCGGCATAACGCGGTCCATTACCGCTGCCATTAACCCTGTGTGAGGGCAGACTGGAGGGAACTACGGAGCGGGCACTGACTGTGAGGAGGAAGGAGCGGCCATTTTTCCACCGGACTGTGCCCGTCGCTGATTGGTCATGGCTGTTTTACCACGACCAATCAGCGACTTGGATTCCATGACAGACAGAGGCCACGACCAATGAATATCCATGACAGAAAGACAGACAAAAGGACAGACAGACAGACGGAAGTGACCCTTAGACAATTATATAGTATATATATATATACACTCACCGGCCACTTTATTAGGTACACCATGCTAGTAACAGGTTGGACCCCCTTTTGCCTTCAGAACTGCCTCAATTCTTCGTGGCATAGATTCAACAAGGTGCTGGAAGCATTCCTCAGAGATTTTGGTCCATATTGACATGATGGCATCACACAGTTGCCGCAGATTTGTCGGCTGCACATCCCAAAGATGCTCCATACAAGGCAGGATGGATCCATGCTTTCATGTTGTTTACACCAAATTCTGACCCTACCATCCGAATGTCGCAGCAGAAATCGAGACTCATCAGACCAAGCAACGTTTTTCCAATCTTCTACTGTCCAATTTCGATGAGCTTGTACAAATTGTAGCCTCAGTTTCCTGTTCTTAGCTGAAAGGAGTGGTACCCGGTGTGGTCTTCTGCTGCTGTAGCCCATCTGCCTCAAAGTTCGACGCACTGTGCGTTCAGAGATGCTCTTAGGCCTACCTTGGTTGTAACGGGTGGCGATTTGAGTCACTGTTGCCTTTCTATCAGCTCGAACCAGTCTGCCCATTCTCCTCTGACCTCTGGCATCAACAAGGCATTTCCGCCCACAGAACTGCCGCTCACTGGATTTTTTTTCTTTTTCGGACCATTCTCTGTAAACCCTAGAGATGGTTGTGCGTGAAAATCCCAGTAGATCAGCAGTTTCTGAAATACTCAGACCAGCCCTTCTGGCACCAACAACCATGCCACATTCAAAGGCACTCAAATCACCTTTCTTCCCCATACTGATGCTCGGTTTGAACTGCAGGAGATTGTCTTGACCATGTCTACATGCCTAAATGCACTGAGTTGCCGCCATGTGATTGGCTGATTAGAAATTAAGTGTTAACAAGAAGTTGGACAGGTGTACCTAATAAAGTGGCCAGTGAGTATATATATATATATCTGTGCTCAAAAGTATTCATTCCCTGGCAGAATTTTTGCTTTCTTGGCCTTTTTTCAGAGAATATGAATGATAACACCAAAACTTTTTCTCCACTCATGGTTAGTGGTTGGGTGAAGCCATTTTTTGCCAAACTACTGTGTTTTCTGTTTTTAAATCATAATGACAACTCAAAACATCCAAATGACCCTGATCAAAAGTTTACATACTCTGTTGATTTTGGCCTGATAACATGCACAGAAGTTGACACAAATGGGTTTGAATGGCTACTAAAGGAAACATCCTCACCTGTGACCTGTTTGCTTATAATCGAGTGTGTGTGCAAAAAAGCTGAATGAGTTTCTGTGATCCAGAGAGACTCTTGCATCTTTCATCCAACCACTGACATTTCTGTATTATGAGTCATGGGGAAAGCATAAGAATTGCCAACAGATCTATGTCAAAAGGTAGTTGAGCTGTATAAAACAAGAACGGGATGCAAAAAGATATCCAAGGAATTTATAATGCGATGCGACTGTGATTAACAAATTGAAAATCAGGGACTCTATAGAAAAAGAAAACATGGTAAGATAGACCAACAAAAACTTTGTCCATAACTGCCAGGGAAATAGTTCGAGATGCAAAGAAAAATCCACAAATAACAGCAGCTGAAATACTGGACTCTCTGAAAACTGGCAGTGTGGCTGTTTCAAGATGCACAAAAAGGAGGCACTTGAAGAAAAATGGGCTGCAAGGTTAAGTCACCAGAAGAAAACTATTAGGCCGCCGTCACACATGCGAGTTTTACGGACGTAACAGCGCAGAAACTACGTGCGTAAAACTCGCATAACATACGGCACAATGCTTCTCAATGGGTCTCGTCCTATCAGCCGTATATTACGGATCCGTAATATACGGCTTTCTACGGCCATACAAAATTGCAGCATGCTGCGTTTGTCAGCGTATTGCGCAAAAAAATCGCCAATGAAAGTCTATGGGGGCGAGAAAAATATGGATTCCACACGGACCAGCAGTGTGACTTGCGGGAAATACGCAGCGGTGTTAGTGAAAAGTCGGTCATTCAATTGCCGGCTTTTCATTTCTCCTGCCTAAACCCGACAGGATATGAGACATTGTTTTCATACAGTAAACCATCTCATATCCCCTTTTTTTTTGCATATTCCACACTACTAATGTTAGTAGTGTGTATGTGCAAAATTTCAGCGCTGTAGCTGATAAAATAAAGGGTTAAATGGCGGAAAAAATTGGCGTGAGCTCCTGCGCAATTTTCTCTGCCAGAGTGGTAAAGCCAGTGACTGAGGGCAGATATTAATAGCCAGGAGAGGGTCCATGGTTATTGCCCCCCCCGTGGCTAAAAACATCTGCCCCCAGCCACCCCAGAAAAGGCACATCTGGAAGATGCGCCTATTCTGGCACTTGGCCACTCTCTTCCCACTCCCGTGTAGCGGTGGGATATGGGGTAATAAAGGGTTAATGCCACCTTGCTATTGTAAGGTGACATTAAGCCAGATTAATAATGGAGAGGCGTCAATTATGACACCTATCCATTATTAATCCAATTGTTTGAAAGGGTTAAAAAACACACACACACATGTTTTAAAATTATTTTAATGAAATAAACACAGCGGTTGTTTTAATATTTTATTGCTCTCTCAATCCATTTGCAGACCCTTGCTTGGCAAAACAATAAACACACAATATACATACCTTCTGCTGACCCATCACGTCCCACGAGGTAATCCATCTGAATGGGTTAAAATAATTTACAAGCAGGAGCCCTGCAAATGCAGCTGTGCTCGTGCTTGTAATTCCCTGGCGAATGAAGGAAATGTAGGTCATTGACCTACATTTCCTTCAGTCGCGGTGATGCGCCCCTGCTGGATGTTCTCATGAACTGCAACCTGGGAACTTTTTCCCACGCTCCAGGTCATATGAGGACATCCACCAGGGGGCGCATCACCGCGACTGAAGGTAACTATAGGTCATTGACTTACATTTCCTTCATTCCCCGGGGCTTACAGGCACAGAGCACAGCTGCATTAGCAGGGCTCCTGCCTGTAAAATATTTTAACCCTTCAGATGGATTACCTCGTGGGACGTGACGGGTCAGCAGAAGGTATGTATATTGTGTGTTTATTGTTTTGCCAAGCGAGGGTCTGCAAATGGATTGAGAGAGCAATAAAATATTAAAACAACCGCTGTGTTTATTTCATTAAAATAATTTTAAATCATGTGTGTGTGTGTTTTTTAACCCTTTCAAACAATTGGATTAATAATGGATAGGTGTCATAATTGACGCCTCTCCATTATTAATCTGGCTTAATGTCACCTTACAATAGCAAGGTGGCACTAACCCTTCATTACCCCATATCCCACCGCTACACGTGAGTGGGAAGAGAGTGGCCAAGTGCCAGAATAGGCACATCTTCCAGATGTGCCTTTTCTGGGGTGGCTGGGGGCAGATGTTTTGCCACGGGGGGGGGGCAATAACCATGGACCCTCTCCTGGCTATTAATATCTGCCATCAGTCACTGGCTTTACCACTCTGGCGGAGAAAATTGCGCGGGAGCCCACGCCAATTTTTTCTGCCATTTAACCCTTTATTTTAGCAGCTACAGCGCCCAAATTTTGCACATACACACTACTAACATTAGTAGTGTGGAATATGCAAAAAAAATGGGATATGAGATGGTTTACTGTATGTAAACCATGTCTCATTTCATGTCGGGTTTGGGAAGGAGAAATGAAAAGCCGGCAATTGAATTACCGGCTTTTCACAGATATCGCGCTGAAGTAAATGTAAATACAGACTATATATATATATGTTTCTCAATGACATATATATATATATATATATATATATATATATATACTGTATATATGTTTTACCGAACATTTGAGCACATAAATCCATTAGATGTCGGTTTTGCAAGCCTGCGAGAAAATATCGCAGTACGGATGCCATACGGATTACATACGGAGGATGCCATGCGCAAAATACGCTGACACACCCTGCCTACGGATCACTATTTTGGGAACATTTCTCCGTATTACGGCCGTAAAATACGGACCATATTGTCTTACGCCGAGTGTGACACCGGCCTTACTGTGCAAATGCCACAAAGATTCTCACCTACAATACACAAAACAGCATAGAGACAAGACTCAAAACTTCTGCAACAAGATAATTTGGAGTGATGAGTCCAAAATTGAACTTTTTGGCCACAACCATAAATGTTAAATTTGGACAGAGGTCAACAAGGCCTATGATGAAAGGAACTCCATTCCTACTGTAAAGCAAGGAGGTGGATCGCTGATGTTTTGGGGATGTGGGAGCTACAAAGACACAGGAAACTTGGTCAAAGTTGAAGGAAAGTTGAATGCAGCACATAATTAGCAAATACTGGAGTCAACTTTACAATCATTAGCCCCAAAGCTGCAAATGGGCTGTACTTGGACGTTCCAACATGACAAAGATCCAAAACACAAGGCCAAGTCTACCTGTCATTGGCTGCCGCAGAACAAAGTGAAGGTTCAAGAGTGGCTATCTTAGTCTCCTGACCTCAATATCGTTGAGTCACTCTGGGGAGATCTCAAGCTAGACAGCCCAGGAATTTACAGGAACTGGTGGCTTTTTTTCTAAGAAGAGTGTGCAGCTTTACTAACTGACAAAATAAAAAACCTCATCCACAACTACCACAAAAGACTTAAAACTGTCATTGATGTTAGGGGGCAATACACAGTATTAATAAATGGGGTATGTAAACTTTGAATCAGGGTTATTTGGATGTTTTGGGTTGTCAATATGATTTAAAAGAGAAACCACAGTAGCTTGACAATAAATGGCTTCAGCCTTCCACTAACCATGAGTGGAGAAAAAGTTTTATTGTTATCTTTCATATTCTCTGAAAAAAGCCAAGGAAGTAAAAATTCTGCCAGGATAAGTAAACTTTTAAGCCCAACTGTATGTGTCGTAGTTACATGACTCATAACTGTGACTTTCAATTAAATGGCATACACTTATGTTAGTGCATAGTACTGCAAGATGTGCAGGGTGTAAATAAATACTGTCGATAATACTTGTATTTGAATTTGAATGATTTAGCTGCTGCTATATTTTATAGAATTCTATGTTTGTTATATTTTGATGTTTTGAAGGTTTGAAGTCAGAAATTTGAAAAGAGAGAAGTGACAGCATATTTAGAACAAGCATTACATACAAAATCATTAGTGAACCTGGTAGATTCAGCTAGGGGGTTTGTACTGAAATCACTTTAACAATAAAATATTTAAACATGCAAATAAATTCACTCATAGTGGCATGCTGATTTTATTTTGTTATAATTATTGTTTATCTTTAGCATTCAAGACAAAACCTGT
The DNA here is from genome assembly GCF_051348905.1 of Ranitomeya variabilis. Taxonomy (NCBI): domain Eukaryota; kingdom Metazoa; phylum Chordata; class Amphibia; order Anura; family Dendrobatidae; genus Ranitomeya; species Ranitomeya variabilis. The sequence goes on along the minus strand of NC_135237.1, from coordinate 299,826,019 downwards.
TTTAAAAAAAATCATTGTTATTTTATCAGTCTCAACTCTCAAGCTTATACTGTATGGCATGCAATGTCTGTGGAGAGTACTGTTTTATTGACCTGCTTTAACTTTGCCTCTTAGAGTTGGTAATTACTGGAGTTTATCTGTTGCAACCTCCTATACTGAAAAACATTGTTGTATTATGTCAATGGACCTAAAAGTAATGTAAAAATAGGAGAAATGTTATAAATAGAGTTATGCTTTCAACAAAGCTATGTCCTACCAATAGTCCTGGAAGCAGAAGCAGAAGCCCTATTTTTTAAGTGGGTCACCAGAAGCCTTTAAATAGAACATTTGAAAATAAATCAAGATAAAGTTAGTAAAGTTCAAGACCAATAGAAGATCTTTTCTATTATTGGCAGATTAACTACATGGGAATCCTACTAAAATGCATGAGGAATACTATTCATTCTAAACAAAACTTAAGAATACATTTTATAATGTTTAAAACTTAAAAAAAAATTGCATAATCATAGTGATTATGTTTTACCACCCATCCTTCTGTTTGAGTTGTATCACATTATAACAGAGAAACATTTTAACCTTAGTCCTTCATTGTCTGCCATAATCTTATGACTTATGACTTGACATCAGTTCATATGGGTGATAAATAAAAAGGCATTGCAATGGAAATCTCTGTTTAGGCAGAAATCACAAAGGTAGGTATATTACTAAAGGGGTTTCCCCATGAACAAAGTTAATTTTAAAGCTTATTTTAATCAACAGATCTTGGAATAATAATAAGTTGCACAATTGGATGTGTTTTTTTTTTTAAATGTTCCTGTGCTGAGATAATCTTATGAATGTGCCCCTGTTGCATACTGTGTAATGACTGGGTCTGGGTTCTGACCTTCCTATAAATGCAGGCTTTACCATGTTATTAGCCATAGGTAAGTGTTCACACTAGGCAGTCAGGTTAGTTACCCATCCGATCTGAGATTACCTTGACGTTTGGTGGATGAGCTCACAATTTTTGGCCAAATCTTGTGCTAAGCATCTCATGTGTTTTTTCATAGATTTCACAAGCCAGTATGCTATTCACATTTCATGTATCACACATTTCCTTGCATTAGCACAGTAAAATTGAGTGCAGCCATTATCTATTTGCTAATATATTTTATTAGTCATTTTTTTTTCTGTTTCTGATTATTTAAACCAAGACTGAAAATGTAATCATATTATTGTTATTATAAGTTATCATTATTATTACAGTTGTAGTTAATTTACAAAGGAAGATAGCTGTTCTATATGCCAAAGTTTTCAGAATAAATCTTTTAGGGAAACGTTTGTGAATTCCTATCACTGACTTTTCTTGGCACAGATTAAGTATCTACAGTAAGTTCAGAGACAATTTGATGAAAATGGATCAATGATTTATACTGCATGAGATAACCATATTCAGCAAAATTTAAGTCATTCTCTTGCAGTTATGCTGAAGATCTACTTAAAGCGATGGTGATTAACTTGTGACTTACAACATTCTATAGTACTTGTAATTAACAACCTCTGACAAATGTTGGAAGTACTGATAGCATAATTTCTTTTAATTAGGACATTTTAATGAAATACTATCTGTGACTGAATACTTTCACTGTGTTACAGTGAATTACATTGTCTTATACTGCTACTTATTCTTGAAGAGACATCAGAGCATGTGATTTGAGGCTTTTAATGTAGGGATGTCACTAGTAGGATCTCTACTTCCAATAGGTGGCACTGTAGAGTTCAAGTCCTCTTTTTCTCTGAAGAGTCAATTTGCATATTAAATTTCCCAGAGGAGCATTGCACGGCAAATAAGCCTCCTTACCTTGACAAGCCAGGGCTGATATGTCACTGTCCACAAGGAGAAACCTTACCCTTTAGACCACAGTCCAGAGCCCCTCACCTAGCCAAATAAGTTCTCATGCTTCGCACTGACGAGGGCCAACAGCCCAAAACACTGTGTCTGTTAATTGAGATACTGATTTGGCTTTTATCCTTAGTCATATTGCACAACTCGTTAAAGGGATGATTGTGACTTGTAGGATCACTACTTCCAACAGGTGGCACTATAGAGACAATTTGCATACTAGTAGATATAGACGTACATAGCGTCAAAACAGTTAAGCCTTCATCTTTTCTTTTACTGTACAGTATATGCAATACATATAATTATCATCTTATAGAATAGATTATATCTGAGTTACCGTAATACATGAAAATATGTCTTAGTCATTTGGCTCCAATGTCAACATCAAAAAGGATCCTCTGTGTTTGATCTTTTTATCTCTGTTATATTAAAAGATAATATTGTACGTGAGTCTGGGCCCACAAGAGGATTTACTTTTATCCTTGTGGGCTGGTCTAATCATAACAATACATTAATTCCTGTGTGCTAATATATTCAACAAGTACAAATTTGTTGCAGGAAATATACTGGTTTCTCTAGTGCTAGATTTATAGCTAAGCTTCTGTCATAACAAAAAGCTTATGTTTTCTTGCAAATTTTAATATGCTAATTTTTGGTTATAATTTTTCCTCTATTTATACAGGAATTATTAAAAAACACTTTGGAAAACCAAAGTCAAATGGCAGAATCATTGGGCTCATTAGCTATATTCTAAAATTGATATAATCCCTATTGTAAATATACTGGAATTAGTAATGGTTTTATGTTACTACTGCATTTGTATAGAAAGGAAAAAAAAAGACTTTGTAAAGGTGCAGAAATGTCATATTACATTACTGAACTTATACATTCATTCATTTTTATTCTACTTTTTATTTTGCACAATAGAATGCAGCCTGGATCACATTTAAACTTTGATCACTGCATCAGATTTTCTGTTTAAATTCCAATAAGCAAATATTCAGATGAAGGGTAAGGTTAAGCCATTCACACTAATGAATCAAAGACACATTGTTTTCCATCTTGCTTCTGTTTTAGCCATGAGCGTCTTTTTTTGAAATAGATGTGTTCATCTAAAAAAGGACAATTCTATAATGAATGCCATTGAATTATAAAGTCTGCCTCATAATAGTCAATGAGTCTATTGAGACTCTGTCGGGAATTTCAGGTGATTACTGTTAAAACTCTGATGCTCAGTGTAAAATTCAAGCTGTTGGTCATTGAGCTAATTTTCCAACATGTTTGTTTTTACTTTCTGAAGCATTCAGATTCAACAAGTTGGATTGATTGTTGGCTTTTTTTTTACGTAAAGCCCCCGTCTCACTAAGCGAGATCGCTAGCAAGATCGCTGCTGAGTCACAAGTTTTGTGACGCAACAGCGACCTCAGTAGCGATCTCGCTATGTGTGACACGTAGCAGCGACCAGGTCCCTACTGTGAGATCGCTGGTCATGTCGGAATTGCCTGGACCTTTTTTTGATCGTTGAGGTCCCGCTGGGTTGCACACATCGCTGTGTTTGACACCTTACCAATGACCTCGTTGACGACTCAGACACTGAATCGTCATAATTGCTCCCATGTGACATCATTGTACAGGTCGCTACAGGTCGCTGGTGATATGTCAAACAGTGAGATCGCAGCAGCGATCGTTGGGAAGATCTCACTGTTTGACATCTCACCAGCGACCACATAGCGACGCAGCAACGATCCCTGACAGGTCGTATCGTTGTAGGGATTGCTTTAGCGTCGCTAAGTGAGACGGGGCCTTTAGAGTCAAGGAGCTTCAAAAACACCCCATGAGGTGAGGCCTTCTAATTACACTGGCTATGTCCACTAGAGATTGCGATTTTTTTGTGTTTTGCATAAAAATTGCTACACTATCTATATTAGATGTGGATTTTCTGTAACAGTTATACACTTCCAAAGATTTAAAAACAGGGAATCAGTGAACAAGAAACAGACCAGCTCGTGTAAGAGTCAGGTACATGGACTGAATATCAGCATTGTAGATATCAGGAAGCAGAAGTATGTCCAGCACTCCAATGATGGTAAATTATCGAATGTGGGCCAATATTATTCATAAACCCACAGATTTGCGTTGCCAGATTTGATCAAACACTGGAATCAAAATCGGACATGTCTCCAAATTTTTCCTCTGGCCACTCGGTCTAAAAAACAGGGGTGTAAGTAAAAATCATTGGAGGACATAGCAGGAGGCATAATTGCCCCCCTAAAAAATTAAAAATGTATTCATCTGAGCAGATGGGGTCATCATGCATATTCCAGCATAGATGGACACATTTTCTAACTTTAAAAGATAGGAAAAGGGAGATGCAGTATAGGGAGACACCTATTTAACCCCTAACTGACCTCAGACGGGATAGTACGTCCGAGGTCAGCTGCCCTGCTTTGATGCAGGGCTCCGCGGTAAACCCGCATCAAAGCCGGGACATGTCAGCTGTTTTGAACAGCTGACATGTGCCCGCAATAGCGGCGGGTGAAATTGCGATTCACCAGCCGCTATTAACTAGTTAAATGCCGCTGTCAAACGCAGACAGCGGCATTGAACTACCGCATCCGGCCGGGCGGCCGGATGTGAGCGCATCGCCGACCCCCGTCACATGATCGGAGGTCGGCGATGCTTCTCCATTGTAACCATAGAGGTCCTTGAGACCTCTATGGTTACTGATCCCCGGGAGCTGTGAGCGCCACCCTGTGGTCGGCGCTCACAGCACACCTGATTTTCTGCTACATAGCAGCGAACAGCAGATCGCTGCTATGTAGCAGAGGCGATCATGCTGTGCCTGCTTCTAGCCTCCCATGGAGGCTATTGAAGCATGGCAAAAGTAAAGAAAAAAAGTTGAAAAAAATGTGAAAAAATAAAAAAAATATAAAAGTTTAAATCACCCCCCTTTCGCCCCAATCAAAATAAATCAATAAAAAAAAAATCAAATCTACACATATTTGGTATCTCCCCACATGACATCCATGCCATATTCGTACAAGTCAAACCAAAAGACCTGTCTTTGGTTAGACAGCTCATACTTGAGATATAATGCTTTGAATCCAGCCACTCATCTGCCTGTGGATTCAGAAAAGGGGGAATTGGTGACAGCATTAGCAAGTGAGGAAGTGTATTTTGACATGACGCATGAACATGACTGCACAGAACTGATGAGTCAGGAGACAGTGGGTTTTTCGCATGTTCATGAAAAACATGTTCCTAATGCACATTTTGAGGTTTTTCTTTGTATATGGCTCCAGATACTACCAGGATGGGTGATTCTACACTGGATATGCAGTAATATCCTTACATGAGGTAATCCGAGCTGAACCACTCCCTCCTCACATGTCGGTGCAGAAGGTAGAGTTGAAGGCACTCACTGAGGCGTGTAGAGCAGCTGCAGGTAAATTCGCTAATATTTCCAAAGATTCAAATTATGCATGGGGAATAACCCATGATTATGGCCCTATCTGGAGAAGCAGAGCGTTTCTTACATCAGCAGGTAAACCCATTAAAAATGCAGAGCTGGTGAGACAATTAATGGCGGCATTGATGTTAACAGTCCAGCTTGGCAAAGTCAAGGTGAAAGCACACACAAACAGTGACACTGTGGAGGTAGAGGGCAACAGAAAGGCAGACAAGGCTGCTAAAGTAACATAGTAACATAGTTATTAAGGTTGAAGGAAGACTTTAAGCCCATCTAGTTCAACCCATAGCCTAACCTAACATGCCCTAACATGTTGATCCAGAGGAAGGCAAAAAAAAACCATGTGGCAAAGAGTAAGAGTAGCAGCAAGGCAGCCTAGGGAGCAGAGGATGGTGGCAGTGAGTCAGCGTATTCCAGCCACACTGAGCCTAGATGTCCTGAAATCCCTTCAGCTGCCGAAACAGAGAAGGAACATGGGGGGAGAATGGGAGCTGAGCTGAACTCAAATGGAGTATGGGAGAATAAGGATAAATTGTACTTACCAAGGTCCCTGTTCTCAGTCATGGTGCAAGCAACACATGGCCCACTCACACCTCAAAAAGTCACATGTGTGCCATGGTAAATGCCTTCTGGATCGCTTCTGGTTTCAGATACGCAGCTGAGAAACTCGTACAGTCATGCCTCATCTGTACATAGCACAACCCAGGTAAAACAGTAAAAGTCCCTAAGAAAGCAACACCCAGGCCTCTCTACCCATTTCAGAGACTGTAGATTGACTACATACAGCTAACCAAGGTAGGAGTGTACGAAAATGTCCTAGTATGTGTAGATCTCTTCTCTTGTTGGCCGGAAGTCTAACCGGTAAAATGTGCAAATGTTAAAATGACTGCAGACAAACTGATGAAAGAATTGATCTGCAGGTACAGTGTTCCATAAACCATAGAAAAAGATAGGGGTACACACTTCACTGGAGAAATAATGAGGGAAGTCAAGCAGGCCCTGGAAATACAGCAAGCATTTCATACACCATATTGACCACAAAGTAATGTGAAAGTGGAAAGACTAAACGGGACACTTAAACTGAAAATTCAAAAGGCCATGGCAGACACAGGAAAGAGCTGGGTAGAGTGCTTGCCCCTTGCACTTTTTTCGATCAGACACACTCTAAATAGAAAGACAGGCTTGTATTCTTTTGAAGTCCTGTTTGGTAGTGCGCCAAAGACTGGTCTATACTTCCCACAGGTGCTACAAATGCAACAAGGTGCTATGACAGCCTTTGTCCAGGCCTTGCAGAAAAGACTTAATCTGGTGCATAAACATGTGTTTTCATCCATTCCAGATCCTAATTCCAGTGCAGACGTGAATCACCTGAATCCAGGTGTTTGGGTGGTCATACACAAACACATGAGAAGAAGCATAGATCCACGGTTTGATGGCTCATTTTAAAGTCCTGCTGACCATGTTCACCTCAGTGAAACTTGAGGGAAAACCCACCTGGATCCATTCCAGTCACTGCAAAAAGATCTTTTTCACCAGCAGAATGACTGATCTTCTAATCACCTTGCTGGCAGTGGCAGGATTATTGCACTCTAAAGAGACACCGGATAAACTTTTAAATGTTGACAGGGACAACAAACTTATTTAACACCATGCTCTTCTTATAAAGGATGTGGAAGGACAAAAACCCAAAGGCTTTTGGACATGTACACACAGCCCAGAGTCTGCAAGGACTATGCTGTACTTAGCCTTACCTCTGGATCCAAGGAAGGTATCAACACCACACTGCATATACAATGAGACTTGGACTCAGATTTTCAGAATTTCAACTGTAGGATCCTTGAGGTTCTTAATGAGACTAATACAATACAGAGTCTCCTTTTTTAAATCCAGCCAATTGGTTTAGTGGCCTATCGGGATCGATTTTTTTGGTATTTTACAGACTTGCATGCAAATTTTATTGTTTTGTTTATTGCTTTATATAGCCATAAAAGTGCAAATCTATGCATTACATACGCTATTGAATAGTGTATGTGTAAGAAGAAAAAAATCTAAGGCTGAACCTTCCGCAGTGTATCATAGACCCCGGATGACCACTGCTGATGGGGGAAGTGAGTGTCCACACTGAGGGTGGATGGGTAAAGCAGGTAGAAGCCCCTTTATGGGTACTAGACCCATGAGACAGTAGCTCCTTTGTGGACATCAGCTGACCCTTTGGCAAAGGTTATACCATTAACAAAAGGGGGAAATTGATACAGAAGGGTTAATGTTTTGCCTTTAATTTGCCTTTTGCCTTCAATTACTAGAATCTGATAGAATTTGTTCTTATGATGCAGTAGTATTGTAGTCTCTGATTCAAGGATTTTATACTTCTCATTTTATATGTTTTCAATAGTCAGCAAAGAACATTTTCTGGGTACATGGTGCTGTAAATAAAGGTTAGCAGGACCCAGGGTAACAGGGGGGCTACATGAATGCTGAGTTTTGTTTGTTGTTAATGGTATAAAATACTGCCTCTTGCTCCATTAAATCAGATAAAGTGACTTGCTCACAATACGTGTGAGGTTTCCTTTTTCTCCAAGCGTGCTTGTCAATGAAGAGCGTAACCTCCTGATTTGGCCTCACTTGTGATCTGGCTATCTGACATTGGGTCAGAATGCAAACAGCTACGAATTGTCTATGTGGAACCACAATATAACCTCTTCACCTTCCTCCTCCTAAACCTCCTCTGATGAGCTATTCAGCTGCGTACCACAGGGTTCATACCAAGTGGGATCTACAACCTCATCATCATCCTCTTTGTTCTCATACTCTGACAGTCACCCTCATCCTCATCCTGCCTTGACATCAAAGTACAGTCTGTGTGCATCTCTGGTATCTGAGTCTCATCAGGATCACCTCCACCCTTGATAGTTAACATCTGGTGATGAGGGTCTGGATTCTGCTCAGATCCTACTTCATCAGGCCCCGGATCCAACATGAAAAAATTTTGGGCATCAGTGCAGATGTTTTCCTCTTCTGAATTTTGAAATTTTTCAGAGCAGACCTCTGATGCCCATGGAATGTAATGTGTGAACAGCTCTTCAGAATGGCCCTTCTATGGTTCCTCACAGTCAGTTGGTTGTTATGATCTGGTGGCCTAAGAGCAGCATGAGATGTACTCTGGAGAAGGTGGTACCTGTACTGACCGCAGACCCTGAACTTAACACCGCAACTAGAAGTAGCCGTGGAATGTACCTATCACTCCCTAGACATCTCGACACAGCCGGAGGACTAATTACCCATAGAGATAGAAAAGGGAAAACTATCTTGCCTCAGAGAATATTCACAAAGGATAGACAGCCCCCCACAAATATTGACTGTGAGAGGAGAGGGAAAAAACATACACAGACTGAAATCAGAATTTAGCAAAGGAGGCCACTTCTAGCTAAATAGAAAGGATAGGACAAAGTACTATGCGGTCAGTATTAAAACACTAGAAAATATCCACCACAAAAAATACAAAATCTCCACAGCTAACTAAAGATATGGAGGGTATATCTGCATCTCCAGAGATACCAGCTTGGCTAAACAAATTATTATACAGACCAAGCTGGACAAGACAAAAACATGGAAAAGAACTGAACAATAAGGCCACAGCATGTGGACAGCAAAAATCAAGGCCAGAACTTATCTTTGTTGAAATGAACAGCAAAGCAGGAGAGAGCAGGCAGGGACGTGAATCATCCAGGAACAATGGACAACTGGCACTGACTAAAGGGTCAAGCAAGGCTAAATAGCCCAGTCAGGATTGCAAAAACTTGACACACCTGATGAATGCTGCGATCCAGAGACAGCAGCACTACCACTTATAACCACCGGAGGGAGCCCAAGAGCAGAATTCACAACAGTACCCCCCCTTGAGGAGGGGTCACCGAACCCTCACCAGAGCCCCCGGGCCGATCCGGATGAGCCAAATGAAAGGCACGAACCAAATCCTCAGCATGAACATCAGAGGCAACAACCCAAGAATTATCATCCTGGCCATAACCCTTTCATTTGACACGATACTGAAGCTTCCGCCTCAAAAAACGAGAATCCAAAATCTTCTCAACCACATACTCCAACTCCCCATCAATCAACACCGGGGCAGGAGGATCAACAGAGGGAACAACGGGCAACACATATTTCCGCAACAAAGATCTATGAAAAACATTATGGATGGAAAAAGAGGCTGGAAGGGCCAAACGAAAAGACACTGGATTGATAATCTCAGAAATCCTATAAGGGCCAATAAACCGAGGCTTAAACTTAGGGGAATAAACCTTCATAGGAACATGACGGGAAGACAACCAGACCAAATCCCCAACCCGAAGCCGGGAACCAACACACCGACGACGGTTAGCAAAACGCTGAGCCCCCTCCTGAGACAACACTAAATTGTCAACAACATGAGCCCAAATTTGCTGCAACCTGTCAACCACAGAGTCCACCCCAGGACAATCAGAAGGCTCAACCTGCCCCGAAGAAAAACGAGGATGAAAACCAGAGTTACAAAAGAAGGGTGAAACCAAGGTAGCAGAACTAGCCCGATTATTTAGGGCAAACTCGGCCAATGGCAAGAAAGCCACCCAATCATCCTGATCAGCAGACACAAAGCATCTCAAATAAGTTTCCAAAGTCTGATTAGTTCGCTCGGTTTGGCCATTTGTCTGAGGATGAAACGCGGAAGAAAAAGACAAATCAATAGCACAAAAGGCCCGCCAAAACCTAGAAACAAACTGGGAGCCTCTATCGGACACAATATTCTCCGGAATGCCATGCAAACGAACCACATGCTGAAAAAACAACGGAACCAAATCAGAAGAGGAAGGCAACTTAGGCAAAGGTACCAAATGAACCATCTTAGAAAACTGGTCACAAACCACCCAGATAACCGACATCCTCTGGGAAACCGGAAGATCCGAAATAAAATCCATAGAAATATGCATCCAAGGCCTCTCAGGGACCAGCAAAGGCAAAAGCAACCCACTAGCGTGGGAACAGCAAGGCTTGGCCCGCGCAGAAGTCCCACAGGACTGCACAAAAGAACGCACATCCCGTGACAAAGAAGGCCACCAAAAGGACCTACCAACCAAATCTCTGGTACCAAAAATCCCAGGATGACCAGCCAACACAGAACAATGAACCTCCAAAATCACTTTACTAGTCCATCTGTCAGGAACAAACAGTTTCCCCACTGGACAGCGGTCAGGTTTATCAGCCTGAAATTCCTGAAGAACCCGTCGTAAATCAGGGGAGATGGCAGAAAGAATCACCCCTTCCTTCAGAATGCCGACCGGCTCAAGGACCCCAGGAGAATCAGGCAAAAAGCTCCTAGAGAGGGCATCAGCCTTAACATTCTTAGAACCCGGAAGATACAAGACCACAAAATCAAAACGGGAGAAAAACAGGGACCATCGGGCCTGTCTAGGATTCAGCCATTTGGCAGACTCGAGGTAAATCAGATTCTTATGATCGGTCAAGACCACAATACGGTGCTTGGCCCCCTCAAGCCAATGTCACCACTCCTCAAATGCCCCCTTCATAGCCAACAACTCACGATTGCCGACATCATAATTGCGTTCCGCAGGCGAAAACTTTCGAGAAAAGAAGGCACACGGTTTCATCAAGGAACCATCAGAATTCCTCTGAGACAAAACGGCCCCTGCCCCAATCTCAGAAGCGTCAACCTCAACCTGAAAAGGAAGAGAAACATCCGGCTGACGCAACACAGGGGCAGAAGTAAATCGGCGTTTAAGCTCCTGAAAGGCAGAAACAGCCGCAGAGGGCCAATTCGTCACATCAGCGCCTTTCTTCGTCAAATCGGTCAGGGGTTTAACCACACTGGAGAAGTTGGCAATGAAACGGCGATAAAAATTAGCAAAGCCCAAAAATTTCTGTAGGCTCTTCACGGATGTGGGCTGGATCCAATCATGAATGGCCTGAACCTTAACCGGATCCATTTCTATAGATGAGGGAGAAAAAATGAAGCCCAAAAAAGAAATCTTCTGTACTCCAAAGAGGCACTTAGACCCCTTCACAAACAAGGCATTATCACGAAGGATCTGAAATACCATCCTGACTTGTTTCACATGAGACTCCCAATCATCTGAAAAAATCAAAATATCATCCAAATATACAATCATGAATTTATCAAGATAATTCCGAAATATATCATGCATGAAGGACTGAAACACAGATGGAGCATTAGAGAGTCCGAATGGCATCACAAGGTATTCAAAATGACCTTTGGGCATATTAAACGCAGTTTTCCATTCGTCACACTGCTTAATACAAACAAGATTATATGCCCCTCGAAGGTCAATCTTAGTAAACCAAGTAGCCCCCTTAATCCTAGCAAACAGATCAGAAAGCAAAGGCAAAGGGTATTGGAATTTGACCGTGATCTTATTCAAGAGGCGATAATCAATACAGGGTCTCAAGGAGCCAACTTTTTTGGCAACAGAAAAAAAACCTACTCCCAATGGTGAAGAAGATGGCCGAATATGCCCCTTCTCCAAGGACTCCTTAACATAGCTCCGCATGGCGGTATGTTCCGGCACAGACAGGTTGAAAATTCGGCCCTTAGGGAACTTACATCCTGGAATCAAGTCAATAGCACAATCACAGTCCCTATGCGGTGGAAGGGAACTGGACTTGGGCTCATTGAATACATCCTGGAAATCTGACAAAAACTCAGGAATTTCAGAAGAGGGGGAGGAGGCAATTGACATCAAAGGAACGTCACCATGAACCCCCTGACAACCCCAACTAGTTACAGACATAGGTTTCCAATCTAATACCGGATTATGCACCTGTAACCATGGGAAACCCAGCACAATAGCATCATGCAAATTATGCAACACCAGAAAACAACAATCTTCCTGATGGGCTGGCGCCATGCACATGGTCAGCTGTGTCCAAAACTGAGGTTTATTTTTAGCCAACGGTGTAGCATCAATGCCCCTCAAAGGAATAGGACTCTGCAAAGGCTGCAAGGGGAAACCACAACATCTGGCAAATTCTAAGTCCATTAAGTTTAGAGCGGCGCCTGAATCCACAAATGCCATGACAGAAAATGACGATAATGAGCAGATCAGGGTCACAGATAATAGAAATTTAGGTTGTACAGTACTGATGGTAACAGAACTAGCGATTCTCTTGGTACGCTTAGGGCAATCAGAAATAACATGAGCAGAATCGCCGCAGTAAAAACACAACCTATTCTGACGTCTGAATCCTTGTCGTTCAGCTCTAGACACAATCCTATCACACTGCATAGGCTCAGGACTCCGCTTGGAAGACAATTCCATAGTGTGCACAACTCTGCGCTCGCGCAAGCACCGATCAATCTGAATGGCCAGAGACATAGAATCACTCAGACCAGCAGGCATGGGGAACCCCACCATAACATCTTTAATGGATTCAGAAAGACCCTTTCTGAAAATTGCCGCCAAGGCATCCTCATTCCATTTAGTCAGTACAGACCATTTTCTAAATTTCTGGCAATATGATTCTGCCGCTTCTTGACCCTGACACAGGGCCAACAAGGTCTTCTCAGCATGATCCACTGAATTAGGTTCATCATACAATAACCCAAGCACCTGAAAAAAGGTGTCTACATTAAGCAACGCCGGATTCCCAGGTTCCAGGGCAAATGCCCAATCCTGGGGGTCACCACGCAGCAGAGATATAACAATTTTAACCTGCTGGATGGGATCACCAGAGGAACGGGGTTTCAGAGCAAAAAAGAGTTTACAGTTATTTTTAAAGCTCAAAAATTTGGACCTGTCCCCAAGAAACAAATCAGGAGTTGGAATTCTAGGCTCTAAAACCGGAGTCTGAACGATATAATCGGAAATACCCTGTACTCTAGCAGCAAGTTGATCCACACGAGAAGCCAATCCCTGAACATCCATACCAGCGCCGAACTCCTGAGCCACCCAGAGGTAAAGAGGGAAAAAAAAAACACAACAGACTACAGAAAAAAAAATGGCTCAGCACTTTCCTTCCCTTCTTCTGAGATGCGGTTAACTCATTGTGGGCCAGTTGTACTGTTATGATCTGGTGGCCTAAGAGCAGCATGAGACGTACTCTGGAGAAGGTGGTACCTGTACTGACCGCAGACCCTGAACTTAACACCGCAACTAGAAGTAGCCGTGGAATGTACCTATCACTCCCTAGACATCTCGACACAGCCGGAGGACTAATTACCCCTAGAGATAGAAAAGGGAAAACTATCTTGCCTCAGAGAAAATTCCCAAAGGATAGAAAGCCCCCCACAAATACTGACTGTGAGAGGAGAGGGAAAAAACATACACAGACTGAAATCAGAATTTAGCAAAGGAGGCCACTTCTAGCTAAATAGAAAGGATAGGACAGAGTACTATGCGGTGACACTGAGGGGACGGTCCTACCGACGCTAAAAAACCCCAGACTCCCGTTCGTCCACAATCACCACCCCACCATGTACAGAATCCATAATCTCATCCGTAGCCATTGGCCACTCTTGACAAAAGCGTATCCACAGATTCCGGTTTTCAAAGATCCTCCCCTTATGAGTATGAGACGACCCCGTAACGTAAGAGACAATGTAGTGCGAGCCGATCTAGGCACATCTAGAACACCACCACCTAGGACACTTACAGGCCAGAGAAGAACTGGTACATTCCCTTGCCTAAATTGCATGTGTTGCTCAAATATCATAAAAGGCAGTGAAGTCCTACATCCCCGCACCGGTAAGGCCTTCCCCATTAATGAATATCACACATGCGAATCCAACTTTGTGATATATATCATCAAGTGCCCTTGTGGATTACTTTATGTGGGTGAGACCACCCAAGCAATCAGGAATAGAATCTCTAGTCACAAATCTACCATAAGATGTGGCAAGACCTGGCTGCCACTACCTCTACATTTCAAAGAAGCTCAACATACGGTCGCTCAACTACGGTTTCAGATTATCGAAAAAGTTCACCGCCCTAGGAGGGGGGGTAACCATATTCAGCTACTTAAACAAAGGGAAACCTTTTGGATATACAAGTTAGACACGCTCCACCCTAGAGGTTTAAATAGGGAAATCGATTGGCATATTTAACCAGTCTTTTATTCTCCCATAGGCGAATTAATCCACTGCTCTGGTGTAAGTCGTTTCGCACCCCCGCAGGATGGTAAGACGTATACCTTTTAGGTGTTGCTCAAGTTTCCTTTTTTTCATTTTTTTCATTTTTTCATTTTTTTCATTTTTTTCAATGTTTTCATTCATTCATTTTTTTCATTCATTCATTCATTTCATTTCATTCATTTCATTTCTCTCATTCATTTTCATTAATTTCATTTTTTATTATGTTTTTTTTTTTTTTTTTTTTTTTTTTTTCCTGTATGTTTTTTTTCCTTTGCGCATTTGGTCATTTTATTCAGCCTATATTATTTTCTCATTAGTTGCATATAACTTTTGACCCATTCAACTCAAGGTGCCTCCAATACTGTGAATAATCTATTGTAGTTTGGACTCCTACTAGATATCTTGCTTTAGACATTATGGGCACTACCCCCTTGATCGCTGGATAGCAATTACATTGCGGTATTATATCAATATAGAGATATATATATATTTTTTGTTGATTTATGGTATGGTTTATATCTATTTTACATCTGTGTACTGCCAACTATTCGGTGCCTTCAATCAGACCATATCACTGTTACTCTCCTGATTATCCTCCACATTGGGCTACATTATCAGCCTATACATAGAAAACCATATAGATCTTCTTTATCACCTATGCCAACAGAGTTCCTCTCACGCTACCACCGAACACGCCTGTCACTACGTTACACTGTTCCGGCTCTGCTCTTTCCTTCTGGACACAGCGCATGCGCCGATTGTGCTTTACAGTGCGCAGGCTCCGAACTTACCAACGTTCTGGTGGTACTGCGCAGGCGCTGGCGTCCGCGCTTACTTCCGGTCGCAAGACCGGTGGATTTTGTATATATTTAGCAATGCTTTCCATACAGGACATTGCCGCCTCCACCGCCAAGACACGTGCTGTGTCGGCGTTTCTCCGGCCCTGGACTGCGCGCACACTGCGCCACCAATCCGTGTGAGACTACGGCCCTATAACAGATAAGTACTCCAAGCTATTTAACTGCTTTCTTAACATGGCCATATTTTTAGTCTTGAATA
The DNA here is from genome assembly GCF_051348905.1 of Ranitomeya variabilis. Classification (NCBI taxonomy): domain Eukaryota; kingdom Metazoa; phylum Chordata; class Amphibia; order Anura; family Dendrobatidae; genus Ranitomeya; species Ranitomeya variabilis. Next base: position 299,810,467 of record NC_135237.1, on the reverse strand, counting down.
GGCGGATCCACTTTACACTGAGGGTCATAACCTTGTGTGGAGAACTCTATTTCCCCCACCCACTCCTGGGTCCCCCAGGACTACAGTGTATGGGTTTAAGACGACTAAGGTATAACTACCATGGACGTACATAACATACTATATATTTTTTTTACACAACCCTTGGGCCTTGTTCAGCCTGTACATGCATTTGTATTACAGACTATCCAACGTACGGCAGATGTGTTAAAACGATTGATACTCTGTCCTGGACAATTGCTATTGAGTTTAAAGTCCCTACTGCTACTCTCTGGGTAAATACCTCTCTATATGCTGTGTATTCCCACCTACAACCTAGTGTCATAACCCCACGGGTCACATACATCTCTATATAATAACCTCTGGGTTATCTATACTATCACTAGTCTATATATATATATCATATCATGCTCTTCTAATGTTTCTGAACAGGAGAAATCTGGGCCACCTTTAATTTTGAATTTTCAACTCTACCATCACATGACGGTATACGAATTACCTGTTAAGGGTACGTTAATCCATCTCTACTTACTACACCATCTCTATCCCTATAGATACTTACTATCTTCAAGTAACCCTTTCTTGGTTTTTAAAGTCCTTGTATCCTACATAGGTCTTTTGATTACTATAAAATTAATTTTGTCTTTCTAAGGATTTTTTTTGACATGTGTTCCATTATATCCATACTTTGTGTGGATAGTCCTCTGTATATTTTGTATATTTTGTACATTTGAGCACTGTATATATTATATTTTCATACACTGTTTTTCTATTTTTGTTACAGCATCAGTTGTGATCAAGGCCACCGCGTGGCCGAAACGTTAATTTTTTTTTGATTGCCTTATTTCTTCGTCTTCACCTTCAATAAAAATATTCACTTCAGCAAAATTTGACTTGAACTATGATGAGTGCAGTGATTTGATTCTCTTGAAATCAGAATTTAGCAAAGGAGGCCACTTCTAGCTAAATAGAAAGGATAGGACAGAGTACTATGCGGTCAGTATTAAAACACTAGAAAATATCCACCACAAAAAATACAAAATCTCCACAGCTAACTAAAGATATGGAGGGTATATCTGCATCTCCAGAGATACCAGCTTGGCTAAACAAATCCTTATACAGACCAAGCTGGACAAGACAAAAACATGGAAAAGAACTGAACAATAAGGCCACAGCATGTGGACAGCAAAAATCAAGGCCAGAACTTATCTTTGTTGAAATGAACAGCAAAGCAGGAGAGAGCAGGCAGGGACGTGAATCCTTCAGGAACAATGGACAACTGGCACTGACTAAAGGGTCAAGCAAGGCTAAATAGCCCAGTCAAGATTGCAAAACTTGACACACCTGAAGAATGCCGCGATCCAGAGACAGCAGCACTACCACTTATAACCACCGGAGGGAGCCCAAGAGCAGAATTCTCAACAGTTGGGCTTCAGGAAATTTTTGCTGCATCGGGAAACAGGGATGCTTTTGGTTCCACCTCTCAGGATTGTACTGGGTGTGATGTTAAGGTGGAGAAAGAGGAGGATAGGCCACTTGATGCAGCCATCCACTGTAGCATATGCTCTTTCTAAGCCTCATCTACAAGGCGTACGGCTGAGCGGTGGCCAAAGAAAAGAAGTTGAGCAGCCCGGCCAGTAACAGATGTTGTCAGTGGTCTTTGGAAAGGACGAGATGGTGTTTGCTCAGTTGAGCTTTCATTCACATTAACACCTAACCCACGTACACGTCAAATTTCAAGCCTATTCCCCCTTCCACCATGACCTCGCTTTTCCCCACTCATGTTGTAAGTAACCTTCTCCAGTTTGAGCACAAACATTTTGGAGTTGATAATTTGACCTGGTAGCTGCACCACTATATTAGGCCCAATGATTTTTAAGTGGAAATCTAGTTCAGTTTTGGCACAAATAATTTGGAGCAGAAAATTAGGTTTCTGGAGACTGACACATAGTTTTTGCATAATATACTTCAATGTTGGGAGATCGATTTTACACAAGTCAGTATCCTATCAATTTCACTGACAATTTCACTTTCAGCACCAGCACTAGCACCAGAGCAACCTCTCTGCACTGACACACCAAGCTAATAGCGCCATCAAAACAAGATGTCCACTTTTTATATTGCTAGGGATATGTAACTTTGGCAGCCAATCACAGGGGACGTTGTGTCATGACATTATGGAGGTTTTCTGCACCCTGTTTGGTTGCCGGAATCAACATACATAAAGTTAAGGGAAAAAAAAATCTCTTCAGGCACTCCTCTTACCTCCCCACACCTATTTCCCTCATCAAACATGTCCCCCGTCCCCTGCACTCATCATACAGCAACACTATCGTAGCCAAAGTAATAACAAAAGCAGTAGTGGAAACATAATGATTTAGTGATTTGTGACTGACTTTTGCTGACTTTGGGTAAAAATGCTCATAAAATCAAACACGAATCTGAATCTGCTATGTTCTTGCTAAATTTGAGATTTGCAAAAGTTTTTCAAATACGTTCACTCATCTCTAGTCATTACACAGAAAAAAGTGTTTACATTTTTTTCCTGTAAAATAAAATTTATTGTCAGTTTGGAATGTTTTATTGTCACTCCTTAAAGGGAAGTCAAAATGTGACACCATTATTCTCAGCAGCGATCTGGGAGACAGAGATGGTTCCAGGGGTCTTCCTCATGCTTTTCTTTTTCCATGCAGCATTTTTCCATTCATTTGAACATTTTCACTGCCCCCCAGACCTCTTTTTTTGGGTCTGCTGGAAAAAATCTTTGCTTTCTCATTGACTCGTTATACTTGTTGCTCAAAACGAGCATGTGAGTATCAGGAATTTTTTAAGGACCATACCACATTTGAATTCACTTTGAGGGGTCAATATAATAGAAGATAATCAAAAGTTACAGCATTCTAAAAACTGCACCCCTCAAGGTGCTCAAAACCACATTCAAGAAGCTTATTAACACTTCAGGCGCTTCACAGGAATATTTGGAATGTTTAAAAAAAATAACATTTAACCTTTTTTTAAAAAAATTAATTCAGATCCAATTTATTTTTATTTCCCCAAGGGTAACAGGAGCAATTGCACCCCAAAAGTCATTGTGCAATTTGTTCTGAGTATGCTGATACCCCATAAGTGCGGGTAAACCACTGTTTGGGTGCATGGCAGAGCTGGGAAGAGAAGGAGCGCCGTTTGACTTTTTCAATGCAGAATTGGCTGGAATTGAGACACCATTTTGGAAACTAGACCCCCCAAGATACATATCTAGATGTGTGGTGAGCACTTTGAACCCCCAAGTGCTTCACAGAAGTTTTTAACGTAGAGCTGTGAAAATAAAAAATGTTATTTTTGTAACAAAAATGATCTTTTTGCCCCCCAAATTTTGTTTTCCCAAGGGTAAAAGTAGAAAGTGGACCTCAAAAGCTGTTGCGCACTTTGTCCCGAGCCTTTTCTGGGCAGCTACAGGCTGCTATTTTTAGGCTGGGGAGGTCAATAACCATGTTCCTTTACCAGCCTGAGAAAACGAGCCCCCAGCTGTGAGCTTTAGGAAAGCTGGTTGTCAAAAATGGGGGGACCCCCACACCGTTTTTTAAAGTTATTTATTTAAAAAATGAACCCCTTTCCGACATCAGGCATAACAGTATGCCGATGTCGGAGTCCCTCCCTTTGATGTGGGCTCCGGCAGTGAGCCCACATCTTTCCAGGTACTTGTCAGCTGTTTTGAACAGCAGACATGTGCCCGGAATAGCCGATGGTGGAATTGCGATCCACCCCCGGCTATTAACCCATTAAATGTGGCTGTCAAATGCAGACAGCAGCATTTAACTCGGGCTTCCATTCATCGAGCTGGAAACCAGCCCACTGGTGACATGGTCACGAGACTGTGTGTCACCGGTTCATTGGCATGATAACCAGAGGTCTCCGTGAGACCTCTATGATTGTCACTGCCGGATTGCTGTGAGCGCCACCCAGTGATTGGCGCTCATAGCAAGTGAGTAATTCTACTACATAGAGGCGATCTGATCATCGCCTATATGCAGCAGAGCCGATCGGATGGGGCAGCTTATAGTCTTCTATAGAGACTATTGAAGCATGCCAAAAGTTAAAAAAAAGTTGTTAAAAATATTAAAAAAATAAAAAAATATAAAAATTCAAATCACCCCCCTTTTGCCCCATTCAAAATAAAACAATGAATAAAAATCAAACATACACATATTTGGTATCGCCATGTTCAGAATCGCCAGATCTATCAATAAAAAAAGGATTAACTTGATTGCTACATGGGGTAGTGAGAAAAAATGTCAAAACGATTGAATTACTTTTTTTGGTCGCCATGACATTGCATTAAAATGCAATAATGGACGATCAAAAGAACGTATCTGCACCAAAATGATATTATTAAAAATATCAGCTCGGCATACAAAAATAAGCCCTTATACATCCTGAGATCACGAAAAATGGAGAAGCTATGAGTATTGGAAAATAGGGCAATTTTTTAAAACAAAATTTGGAATTTTTTTTCACCACTTAGATAAAAAAGAACCTAGACATGTTTGGTGTCTAAGAACTCATAATGACCTGGAGAATCAAGATGGTGTGTCAGTTTAGCATTTAGTGAACAAAGTAAAGAACAAAAAACAAGTGTGGGATTGCACTTTTTTGCAATTTCACCACACTTGGAATTTTTTTCCAGTTTTCTAGTACACAGCATGCTGAAACCAATGGTGTCATTCAGAAGTACAACTCGACCCACAAAAAACGAGCCCTCACATGGCCATATTAATGGAAAAATAAAAAAACTTATGCCTCTGGGAAGAAGTGGAGCAAAAAATGAAAATAGGGTTTAAAAAAACAGCGTGGGTAATCTTCTATTCTTAATAACCAACCTTGTTGACGCTGACAGCTGAGGGTTGCAGTGCCAGCTGTTAGTTTTGCCTGGCTGGTTATAGAAAAGACAAGGGAACCCACGCTGTTTTTTTCATTAATTTATTCATTTATAGATCAAGCGGCGACTGATGAAAACCCCAATCAGCCGCTCCTGCTGTCACTGTTATTAGCAGCAGCAGGTGTAGGCGGATGAGAGTAATAGTCCCATCAGTCGCCTTCTGCTGTCTCTTTTATCACTTAAATATAACTCTGCGTGACCAGGAGAGAATGATGAGAACCGTGTTCACGACCCAGAGCTAGGTAACAGCGCTTACTGTAATGCCTCTTCCCTTGGCGCCCATCCTTGTGGTACTGATGCAACACATGAATGCCACAAGTGTGACAAAGGTATTACATGCACGGACACTGACATCTCCGGTACCAGAAATATCAGGACGTGTGAAAGAGACCTTATAGCAGGTTTTTATGTTTGGCATCTGTCACACACTAAAAGACACTTTTTATTACAAAAAATAGTTTTTGCATCACCACATTTTGAGAGCTATAATTTTTCCATGTTTTGGTCCACAGAGTCATGTGAGGTCTTCTTTTTGCGGGATGAGTTGACTTTTTTATCGGCATCATTTTCAGGCAGATGACATTTTTTGATCACTTTCTATTCTGTTTTTTGGGAGGGAGAATCAACAAAAACCAGCAATTCATGAATTTCCTTTTGGCGGGGCGTTTATGTCGTTCCGTGTATGGTAAAATTGATAAGGTAGTTTTATTTTTCGGATCAGTACGATTACAGCCATACTGCATTTATGTCTGTATTTATGTTTTGGTGCTTTTATACAATGAAAACTATTTTATAGAAAAAATTACTATTTTTGCATCACTTTATTCTGAGAGCTATAACTTTTTTATTTTTCCACTGATGGAGCTGTATGGTAGCTTGTTTTTGCAGACAAGATGACGTTTTCAGCGGTACCATGTTTACTTATATTCGTCTTTTTGATTGCGTATTATTCCACTTTTTATTTGGCGTTATGATGATGAAACATTGTTTTTTACCTTGTTTTTTATCATTTTTTATGGTGCTAAGTAGTGGGACAGTTTTGTAGGTAGGAGAATATATAAATAAAACTTGGCACTCAACAAGAGAATCCAAAGGAAATATTTATTGCAGTGGGTTAACAAATTGACAAGAGACGTTTCAGTCCTGCAAGGACCTTCGTCAGTCTAAAGTCGTACAAAAAAGATTTCACAATAAAGTGCAAAATTTCAAAATGTATATCAACAAAATGTCATAAAAAAAACAAGAAAAAACAAGAAAAACCATGAGGACAACCTCATATCCTAGGGCAAAAAGCCTTGCCAGGAGTGGAAATAAAGGGTAAATGGGAGTTAGGAGAAAAGGTACCTACCTGACTGCATTACGAAGGGGGATGTACAGAAGGTAAGTATATAGTAGATTTTAGCTGCAGGCCTGCAATATATAGTAGGGAGTACATGAGAAAATAAAGGTGCCAACATATGGGATTAAGATTTTGGTTTGTATCTTACTATTATAGGTCGGGTCATTGCAGACACGGCAACACCAAATATGTGCACTTTTATAGTTTATATCTTGTTTTGTTCAAATATTTATTTAGAGATAGAATATATTTTGATGATAGAATATATTTTGATTTTGTATAATTATTTTTCCTTTAGATTTTTACAATTATTTAATTTTTTTCTAACTTTTTTACTTTGTCTCACTATGGGACAATCATTTTTTGCAAGCTAATTACTTGTGTAGCATGGAGATGAAGCAGGATTGCCATGTTATAGAAACTGTCAGCTCTGCACTGACAGAGATACTTGCTGATAATTTACTGCGACGGGGACCACTTGTCACCAGCACACTGCCTATTTATATTTTGTAAGTATATCATACCTCTTTATTATAGCTTGATTATGCACTTTAACGTTCTGTTTTGGACATGACAGCATGCACTATGCACTTTATTTGTACCAAATTTAAGATTGTTATGTTTATATAGAGCTGCACTGACAGTCTTATACTGCCCATATTAGTGATCACATTTGTGATTTTGTTATTTGAGAGGTTATGAATTCATTACTGTTGCTTCTATCTTCACTAAAGGCATTGATGTTGTGTTGGTCACATTTTGTCCTGTGGTGAATGGTGTCCAGTAGTTCTGTTTTTAAACAATTTGTGATTTTTGTAATTCATTAATAAAAAACATGAATCTAAGAAAACATACAATGTGAAAACTGTTCAGGGACTACAGGGAGAAAATTGATTAGTTTGACAATGTCCTACACAAAGGTGGAACTTTTCAATTGTTTGAACCAGAATTGTGTGAAGGCGGTCGGGGACATAATCTGACTAGTCAGGTCTTTACCTCTACTCTCTAGCTGGATTTTCAACTTATTTCATTAGAAAAAAATGTATATAGCAGCAATTATGCCACAAGGCAATTAACGAAAAGGTACCATCCTGGATACAGCATCTAGAGTAGCATAAAGTTCGACCATAAGCGCTGAGTCAAACTGCCGTATAACTCGTGTGAGGATCGCATCGCACTGCACGCACTGTTCTGGCACCTCTCCTGATCTGAGAAAGACAGTATGATGTATTTCTATGCAGCTGTCAAGCTCAGTTCAGGAGAGCCGACAAGGTTTACAATACGATTCTCACACGAGAAATGCAGCAGTCTGTCTCTGCCCTAAGACAATGTCTTTCATAAGTAATTTAAAACTTAAATGGATCTCTAACTTATGACAGAATGACCTCTTATAATAGAACAAAACAATGCTCCATGATTGCACATGATGAATTTATTTTAAAGGTTATTTATGAAACTTTTGAGATTTGAGGTCAAAGAATTCAAGAAGTCATTTTGCAAAAAAAGAGCACATATCCTCCATTTCCACACTTTTTCTCAGCTTTCTTTAAATCCCATATATTAAATATTTGTGCATTGGACCCATCCATTATTTATGTTAGTTTTGATATATATTGCTTTGATCTCTTTGGACATATTTAATAAAATTGTTGACAATGATACCACCCTGTCTTCTATAGATCAGAAATTCTGATCTTCAAAGTTATTATTTTTTTTTTTAAATCTAATCTTATAAAGGAGATTCCTGTGTTTACCTCAGCATTCTAAGAATTTCCATAAAAGAAAAGTGCAATCTGCAGATGTTTTATAAAGCCTCCATTTCAACTGGAGAGATAGAACTAACTAATCACCACTTTATGATCTCTTCTCATCCATTTTTCACTGCCTTTCCAGACTCAGAGAGTTGGAAAGCATAAGCACATAATCCAACATCCAACAGCATAAGCCAACAAGGGTTGAATTAAGATTAGCATCAAAGTGCACATAGTGGTGCATGCCACTGAGCATCTAGCCTGATTCATAAAGAGGTGTGTGTCTCTTAATGAATCAGGAGTGTCTGCTCCAACATGCCCCTAATCCAGACAGGTGAGAAAACCACTGGTCTTGATAAATTGCCCCCATATTCTTAGTTTAAATCTTTCAAAAATACTGGGAAATTCCGACTCAAAGCTATATACTTGGAATAAAGTTAAATCTTTACATAAACAAATATATTTTCCAACATGGGGAAAAAAATCACATTGAAGATTTAAAAGTTTAATTAATGTCTATGTATTTGGTGACACTAGTAGCACGGTGACAACCAAGAGCTTGAGGAAGAACAAGCTGTTGCTAAGTAATTATTGCATTTCACAGTCACTACGTTTCCTTCCCGATTTTCATTAGCTATAACATTGTTCTTGTTTCAGGACATTAGCCTCAGTGGAAAAAAACACTGAATAGTTGTCTAAGGGTATGTGCACACGTTGCGGATTTCTTGCAGAAAATTCCTGAAGAAAACCGGAAATTTTCTGCAAGAAATCCGCATTTTTTTTTTGCGTTTTTTTTCCGTTTTTTTCGCGTTTTTTTCGCATTCTGCAAGCGTAATTAGCTTGCAGAATGCTAAAGTTTTCCAAGCGATCTGTAGCATCGCTTGGAAAACTGACTGACAGGTTGGTCACACTTGTCAAACATAGCGTTTGACAAGTGTGACCAACTTTTTACTATAGATGCAGCTTATGCAGCATCTATAGTAAAAGATAGAATGTTTAAAAATAATAAAAAAAATAAAAAAAATGCTTATACTCACCCAGACATCTCCTCAGCGGCCGTCCGGCTCCTCTTCTAGCTGGTCTGTGCGCACAGGACCTCCCGTGACGTCACGGTCACGTGAGCGGTCACATGACCGCTCACGACCAATCACAGGACAGTGACGTCATTCGGCGAGGTCCTTCAGCGCACACCAGCTACAGGAACCGAACGGCAGCGTGCGAGGAGGCGGGAATACATCGAGGGTGAGTATAGGACTGTTTATTATTTTATTTCTTATTTTTTGACCACTTATATGGTGCCCAGTGCGTGGAGGAGAGTCTCCTCTCCTCCACCCTGGGTACCAACCGCATATAATCTGCTTACTTCCCGCATGGTGTGCACAGCCCCGTGCGGGAAGTAAGCAGATCAATGGACCCCTAGGTGTGCGGAATCCCTGCAATTCCGCATTTTTAATGAACATGTTGCTTTTTTTTCCGCTATGCGATTTTTTCGCGGAAAAAATCGCAACATTTGCACAAAAAATGCGGAATACCCTGTAAATAATAGGAGGCTTATGTAAGCGTTTTTTTTCACGTTTTTATCACGTTTTTATAGCGAAAAAACGCGAAAAAAACGCTAACAATCCTGAACGTGTGCACATGGCCTAACACTCACTAAAATCACTAATTAGAGTCACTATAAGTCAAGATGTTTTGTCATTGATCTTATACTTGTTTGTTACATAATACAAAAGCACGGTAATACTTTATAGATAAAGATAATCTATATCTTAATTATCACATAACAAATTATGATTTTAGAAAACAAGTTTTTTTATAGGAACCATTAAAAGAAAAAGAAAATCAGAAAATGTATGCATTTAA